>NC_060285.1:6700220-6845503 GCF_021613505.1 Equus quagga | reverse complement strand
CGCCTGCTGCGCTCGTCCCATTGGCTGCTGGGCGCCGGGCCCCGCCCCACAGCCCCTTGGGCGCCCCTGATTGGCCTAGAGGGCGAGGAGGTGTCTCGCCCCCTAGTGCGCAAAAGAGACCTCCCCCGCGCGCCATTGGCGGCTTCCTCTGTCAATCAAAGGGGGAGCGCCTACTTAACCGGCTGAGAGGGCGGCTGGGGTCGCTCTCCGGAGGTCGCTTGGAAGCAGGGGTTCTTGGCTTCGCTCTCTGGGGCGGAGTTTTGCGGCTTCGGGGGCTCTCAGGGGTAGGGGATGCGGTAGGGCTGCACCGCGCCTGTGGGAGTTCAGAGCAGGTAGTCTTTCTGAAAGTTTCCTCTCCTAGGGCGCTCAGAGAAGCCAATGACATCCGGGCTTCCTCAGATTCAGCCACAGGAGCAATTCCACCTGAGCCGGCTTAGTTTAAGCAGGGCAGAGCGGGGTGTGTGTGCGTGTGTCCGGGGGCGCCGGGGACTGCGTATGGATGGCAGGGCGCCACGCATTGGACGCACGTTATTTCTAATTCTTACAACAATCTTGCTTGATGGAGTATCAGCCCTCTCCTACAGCGGGAAACGATAACGAGTGAAAAACTGCTAACGTTTACTGAGCGCTACCCTAAGCACGTTCCAAGCAGTGCTTCCTGTAATCCTGGCAGAGAGGAGGGTAGAGTATGCCCAAGGGAGGGTTTGGAAGCTGACATCAGGTAACTTGCTGGGGGGTGACCCGAAGAAGATTAGAAACCAGGTCAGCCCTACTCTGGGCCTGTGCTGGCTCCACATCACTACCTTGAGAATGATCATGAGGACGGTGTAGCAATATGGGAAAATGCTTAAACTAAAATACTAAAAGGAAAAGCTGGAGACGACATGGTGGGAACTCTATAGCTCTACAACACAGGGGTAGGGACTGCAAGAGAGTCCACAAAGAAATACAGTGATTTTTCACTTTCTAAACTGTCCTGTTGCATTGTGCTTATGAAAATAACTAGAAAAGAAAGGGACCACCATGCTGTGCCGGGGTAAGCCACTCCCCAGAAGTCTCTGCTCTTCTCCAGGACTCAGCCGACAGCTGCTGTGCTGACTCCCCAAACACCTCTGGACTGTGTGTGAGAACCCAGTCATCAGCTGGGGTGTCCCAACCCCCCAGGATCTGTGAGCACTCCTATTCCGTGCGCTGTGAACATCCAGCGTCCTTCCCAAGGTTTCTGAACAAGTGTCTGTCACCTCTGCCTCTGGCCTCCTGCTCTTCCGCCACACACTTGCTGGTCCTCACCATTATCCCCATCTCCATTTACACACATTCTCAAACAAATCCTTCTTCACACCAAGCACTCGTGAGGCCAGCAGGGGCTCCTGCAGACTGGACGCCGCAGGGAGGCATGGAGCCTGGCACTGTAGGGCAACACAAGACACCTCCTGAGCCCTCTGGCCTCCTGGCCCCGAGGGTACCACCTGCCCATGTGATGCAGGCAGCATTCTGACCTCTGCACGTTGGCTCCCTTCTTTCTTCTTCCTTCCTTCTCAGGACAAAGCTGAAATTCCTCTCATTTTCTTACGCCCAGCGATTTGACACAGTTGCTGGACTCTTTGGGTCACACCTGCTGTCCCAGCAGTTCATCAGGGTATTTTTCCAGTATTTTTCCAAAGAGAGCTCCCCTGTGCCAGCTGTGAACATCACCACCTTGATCTCCATAAACACTTCACAATATGGCATCCAGCCTCCTCCGATCATATTCAGACAGGCCTGGAGCCCATCCTGCCTCCTCCTCTTCCCCACTGAGGGGACTTGGGAAAGTCACTGCAGCTCTCTGCACCTCTGTGTCCCAATCTGCGGCATGGGCATGAAGACAGAGCCCACCTTGAAGGGCTGTGGGGGGAACAAAATGGGGCAAAACTGGTAAAAGCGAGGAGGGATGGTCTGAGCATGCTCACGTGAGCCCTCCATGTCTGAGTAGTTGATGTGTTGTCGTGCTTTGTCAGCTGCCATTTCGCTCTGTCCTTCCTGTAAAATGTGCCCATTACCTGGGACTGAGGCTGGGTTAGTCCTTTATTTATTTTTTTAATTTATTTTTTGTGTGTGTGAGGAACATTGGCCCTGAGCTAACATCCATGCCAGTCTTCCTCTATTTTGTACGTGGGATGCCACCATATCATGGCTTGATGAGCAGTGTGTAGTTCCGTACCCGGGATCTGAACCCACAAACCCCAGGACACTGAAGCAGAGCATGGGACCTAACCACTATGCCACTGGGCCGGACCCTGGATTAGTCCTTTATTAGCCCTTTCCCACCAAGCAGCCAGGATAAACAGGCAGCCCAGGTTAAAACATACTTTCACAAAGAACAAAATGTTCTCCAAAAAAGTAAAACATCCAAATATAGTTGTATTGCTGGTAAAATATTCTTTCTTGTACAGTGATATACATGCTTCTTTCAGGAAAAAAAAGGTCAAAATCTGTTATAGGTATTCACTGTATAATTAATTCTAATGTTTAGAATGTGCAGGGCAGGGTGGGGGGGTTCACGGAGGGATGGACCTGGGTCCTGCTCGTGCTCCTGGGAAGACCCAGCAAGGACATAGGGTCTAGAGGAGATGGTGGAAAACAAGAAGACACACACACTCACACACCTACCTGGACAGTAGGTCAGAATGGGATCCTCAGAGGACAAGAAACCCTCCAGGAGGAGGGTGACAATAATGAAGGCAGTGATATTTAACTGAGCCAAGGCAGATGGAAATGACGACTGTAAAGGCCCAGAGTACAAGAAATCCAGCTCACTGGGGAGAAAGGAGAGTTCCACTTGGTGAGCATTGCAGACATGAGGAGAAAGAAAGTGGGGAAGGCAGCTGAGCAGGGAGTAGCTGTGCAGCGCTGGCAAGTTGCTTCACCACTCCAGGTCTCAGTTTTCTCAACTGTAAAATGGGGATGATAGAATCTGGTGCTTAGGGAAAGTTCAAGGATTCTTGAGATCACACCTGCAATGCTCTTAGGGCATAGCCGGCACAGTTAATGGTTGTTTGCTGTGGTTGTTGTTTAATTACTGAGATAACTTTGGTTTATAACATTGTATAAATTTCAGGTGGACATCATTGTATTTCTATTTCTGCATAGATTACATCATGTTTGCCACCCAAAGACTAACTACCACCCATCACCACACATATGCGCCTAATCACCCCTTTCACCCTCCTCCCTCTGCCCTTCCCCTCTGGTAGCCACCAATCCACTCTCTGTCTCTATGTGTTTGTTTGTTGTTGTTATTTTCATTTTTATGAATGAGATCATACGGTATTTTGCTTTCTCACTTTGACTTATTTCACTTAGCATAATACCCTCAAAGTCCATTCGTGTTGTTGCAAATGGCAAGATTTCATCTTTTTATGGCTGAGTAGTATTCCTTTGTGTATATATACCTCCTCCTACCAAATCTGATACATCTTCTTTATCCATTCGTCCCTTGATGGGTACCCAGGTTGCTTCCAAGTCTTAGCTTCAATGGTTGTTGAATGTGTCCAAGGACCCCTACACATTTTATGAAAGTGCTCTTTTTAAAAATCTGTGATTAAAAAAAACCCCAAGAACTCTACATCAACTGCTAATATTTTGGAGACACCGAAGTGTTAACTGTTGAGGCTGGAGGAACACGTTTCTGGATTGACTTTGGAATGAAGCTTTCCCCTGCCAAGTTGTGTAAAGATCTGAATTCCTTATAAATGTGTCATTGATTAGGGGGTGATTACTGCGGCCTTTCTTGCTCTGTTTTGTTTTATTGCATTCTGGCCCATGCATGTCTGCTCATGTAAAATCGTACCAGCAAGTACATGGCTCCACTCACAGGTGCCACATGCAACTCAACTCTGCTGAGTAAGATACATGGCTCTGGGGTCTGCTCCCGGCCAAAATCAGCAGGATATGGTCACATCATCTCGACAGGGTTTCTCAAAGTGGGCATCTCCAGGATGCCCTGCATTGGGATCGCCTTATTTTCCACAAGTTTCTCAATTGGCCCGTAGGCCTCACATGGTTTGAAAGCGCTATACCTACTGGATACTTCTGTCTAAGCTTTACAAAGTGGAAAGCTTATTTGGGGAGTTCAGGGTTACAGTGTTGCTATTGGTACCAAAGAGGAACACGTGTCAACAATGAAACTGATACATAAAAATGAGTATTTTGAAACTTTGAATGAAGAGCTAACAATCCCCAGATTTTCTGTGATACAATGTAAAGTCTTTTCTACCATGTGATGAAGATATAAACTCCCTCAGGCACGCCTTCCTTGTCCCTGCAATTCACGAGGATGAGGAGGTCCAGGACCCCAACAGCCATTCTATTCTGAATCCAAAGTATCACCTTATCCTTTGGGGGCTCCTGGATCGAATAAATCAAAGGTCATCCTGTGATTGTAAAACAATATTTTGTTTTACAATGTTATCATATGCAACTACTGTGAATCCAGATTTCCTTGATACAGAATAAAATTAAGATACTGAAGTTAAATTTTTTTTAAAACCCGCAGCATTCTCAAAGTGTGCATTCAAGTGACATTGCTCTTATTGGTTTACTTCCTTAGAAAATGAATGTACGCCAACGAAATGGTGCTATTGATCACATGTTAGATTTCATGGGAAGAGCACCACCGTTAAAACTCAAAGCTGAAGACAGCAGGAAGCCATCAAAGGCTGCTCTCGGCTGCTGGACCAGCTGTTACCAAAGATCCTGGTGAACTAGCACAACCTTCGTCGGTGTATCTGTGCCTGACTTGTTGAATCGCCATCGTGAAACACTGGACAGGGGCTCTGCCAAGCCTCCTTCCAACCTCGGTTTTCCCATGGGGGCGTCCACGCTTCACCTGGAGGGGCACTTCCAGGGCCTGGGATTATATGTAGCTCAATGCCACTGTCACAGCAGTAGTACAAGAAGCTGCGGTGCAGGCCGGCTCCCACGGACACCCTGACTCCCTGGTTAAATATTTAATTGGGTCCTGGTCGCTTCCTGGTGTCAGAAGAAAGGCCTGAGCGACACAGGCCCAGCTTTACCTTTTGCTAAAAAGGAGTTTTCCCCCCAACAGTTAGGAAAGACTAGAACTCAGAAAAAGATTCTTTGTTCTTTTTTTCTTTTGCTTTGTTTTTATTTTTCTTTTACTAGACTTTAATTTTTAGAGCAGCTTGAGGTTTACAGGTTTGAGCAAGTTGCCTCACTTCTCAGCTTCGATGTCCTCGTCTGCACAGGGCAAAGATGGCTCACCCCTGCTTGTTGGGGGGCCATGGAGGAATTAAATGTGGTAATGGATGAAAAGCACTTCCAACAGTGCCCAACATGCAGTAGGTGCTTCTTTCCCAACCAATGCTGGTACTGGCCCATGCCATCGCACACCCGCTCCCGAGATCCACCTCCTGGTCTGTAAAGGGGAGAGTGAGCAGGAGAGACGCCTGATAGGCCTTAACAGACCTGCTAGCTCCCTCTCCCTCTCCTGCACTCTCTGCCCCAAGCGGAGCAGAGCCAAGGGGTGTTGCTCTCAAGTGGATGTGTTTCAGGGGAGGCGGACTTCCAGCTCTGGTTTGCACTTGGCTCACTGGCGTTATCACCCACCTTGGAATGTGGGCACCATCTCACAGGTCGCCCCACCCTACTGCCTGAGTTCCTGCTCCCACAGCCCTCTGCTCCTCCCAGGCTCCAGCCCTGCTCCAGTCTCGTCTCCCTGTCCCCCCTTCTCCCTCTGTGGGAGCCTCCTACCAAATCTGAGACCCATCAGAACCCACCCTCTAATCCAAACAGTCTCACTGGGCATGGAGGGTGGGGGAGGCCAACTCCACGTCAAGTTCAAGCAACTCCTCTGCCCCTTGGTCACCCACCTTCTCTTCTCTCTGCATCTGAGCAGCAGATGATAGATCCAAGCCAGAGGCTGCCGGAGTGAGTTACAGATGGTTTTGAATCCTCTGTACTAGGGCTATGAATGCCATATGGCAGATGCTCTGAAGTGCCTGTGATGAAGGAATATTCTTTTTCTTCTTCAAGGTGCATGAATGATGGACTGTAGGTCAGAATGGGTGGCCAGCAGTTAACAGGCATGGGGCAATGATTTCACACTGAAATGCACGACTGGGTAGGGAGTGGGGCAGGTAGGAGAGGTTGGCAGGAGGAAGCTGTGTGGAACATTTGGGACCACAGAATGTCAAAGCCAGAAGACCCCAAACGATGACCAGGTGAGTCCTGCTCTCCTCCTAAGGTGAGAAAGCAGAGGCCCAGGGAAGTCAGGTGAGTTGCCCAGGGTTTTCCAGCCGTGAGGGCCAGAGATCGCTCTCAAATTTGGGCCTCCTGGCTCCGTCTCCAGCATTCTTTCCATACGCCAACCCTGTCTCTCCCTCTTACACAGCAGACACATGATGCTGGGTACCAAGCTAAGCATGAATGGAAAATACACATTCCCCACTTTCAATCAACTCATGCTGGGGGCACCCGAGGGGACAGGCTGTGAGCAGGGCTCAAGAGGGGCCCAAGCAGTGTGGTTGGGGGTCCTGGAGGGCTCCCGAGAAAATCAGAGTTGGAACAGATCCTCAAAGACATGCAGGGCAGGACTTGGAAGGACAGGTTTGAGGGGCGGGTGATGAGGCAGTTGGGAGCGAAGAAGGGCTGTGCCTGAGGGGGCCTGAGGTTCCTAAAGGCTGTGGGCAAACAACCCTCCTGACAGCTCAAGACCAAGGTCAGGGTGGCTAGCCAGTTCTGAACTGAGCACCCAGCCAAGCACACACTCCCAGTAGCCATCCTCTAGGCCTCTGGGTCCTGGCAGCTCCTGGGTGGCCTGGGGTGTGGGAGAGCAGGGCCCAGCCCCCTCCCGCTGTCCTTCCCATAGGCTCTGAACACACCCTTCCTGTTGTGACAACTCTATTCTCTGTGCAACTGGTTCCAGCCTGTGGCTCGGGTTTCACATTGTGGCACGTGCACTCATCGAGGCTGATGAGAGTATCATGTGGGCACCAGGGAGAGCCCGTCCGCCTGCCCGCCCGCCAAACCCAGCCTGGGTTAATTACAGGTCATGGCATCCCTGCTGTGTGCCCAGAAATTGGGCACCCAGAGCCAGGCCCTCCCCAGGACCAGGTCTGGGAGACAGCCAGCACTCACTCACTCATGCAGCTGGTTGGGTGGTCAGATCTGGGGCAGATCACACGCTGGGCGCCTGGGGAGGGTCTGAGCGGCTGAAGTGGCCCTGGCTTCTCCCAGCCCCCAATAATAACCATGGCTGCCACCCAAATGACTCCCTTCCATGGTGATAGGCCCTCTGATGGTTCTTTACACAGAGCAACTCCTGCTTCCTCACAACAACCCCACTTTGCACTTGGGGAGACTGAGACTCAGAGAGGTAAAGTGACTTGTCCAAGGTCATAAAGCTCTTGTCTGGCTCCAAAGCCATGCCCTTCACACTACCCCACACCACGGTGAGTCTCTCCTGGGAGAGAAGACACAGGGAGGGCAGAGACCATGTCACTGGCCAGTGTGCCCGGGCCTTCAGCATCCCTGAGCACTGGCCCTGGAGCCCAGCCAGATGTCAGAGGCAGTCTCCAGGCTTTACTCTGGTCCCCGTGCCCTCTCCCACCTCCTTGCATTGGCTCCTGCCATGCTCCCCTCACCTGCTAACTTGCCCGTCCAGACAAACGCTGCTCCTCCTCCTCTGAGACCCTCCTCGGTGACTCCTCCAGGAAGACCTCTCAGACTACCCTGTCCATCTTTGGAAACACAGCATTGCTTTCTGAGAAAGCAAAAGTCATCTCCTGCAACTCTCCTGCTCTCTTTCTTTGTCAAACTGCATTTGTTAAAAAGTACCTGGGCCCCTCCTTTCCAACCAGATGACGAGGGACCCGAAGATGGGGGCCATACCCATGCCTAACAATAGGGGAGGGGTCCGGGAATGGATTCAGTCCTCCCAACTGTGAAGTAGGGATTCTCCTCCTGACTTACAGATGAGACAAGTGGGGTTCTGAGAAGCGATGAACCTTGCTCAAGGGGGGTGAGGGGTGATGCCGGGCTCTGAACCAGCCATCTCTGCCCTCGCTTTTGTGAGCTCGAGAGCCCTCACCCTACGTTAGGCTTGACCCAAGCCACCAAGCGTCCCCTCAGCCACAGCACCCGGAATGATAGGAAATTTAGCAAACACCTCTTGAGCTCTTCCTGTGGTTTAGGCCTCTGGGGAGGAAAGAGAGGGATCACAGTGAGGGGCCATCTAAAAGAGCCATCCAGGGGGCCGGCCCAGTGGCTCAGTAATTAAGTGCACACGTTCCGCTTGGGCGGCCCAGGGTTCACTGGTTCTGATCCCCGGTGCGGACATGGCACCGCTTGACAAGCCATGCTGTGGTAGGTGTGCCACATATAAAGTAGAGGAAAATGGGCATGGATGTTAGCTAAGGGCCAGTCTTCCCCAGCAAAAAGAGAAGGATTGGCAGCAGTTAGCTCAGGGCTAATCTTCCTCAAAATAAATAAATAGTTTAAAAATTAAAAAAATAAAAGAGCCATCTAAAGGAGGAATGTCTTCAGTGCTTCAGAGAAAGAAGCGATTTTTTTAGAGCAGTCACAGGTTTACGGAAGAATTGATCCAAAAGCACAGAGCATTCCCACATACCAGCATGCCCCCCGCCACAGTTTCCCCTATTATTTACATCCAGATTGGCGTGGTGCGTTAGTTACAATTGATGAACCAGTGTTGATTCCTTATTATTAACTCAAGTCCAGAGCTGCCAATAGGCTTCATTCTTCGTGTTGCACATCCATGCATTTTGACCAACGCATGATGACAAGTGTCCATCTTACTGCACCATACAGAATAGTTTTGCTGCCCTAAAAATCCTCTGAGCCTCACCTACTCAGCCCTCTCCCTGCCCCCAGCCCCTGACAACCACTCATCTTCCTGTCTCCACAGTTTCACCTCTTCCAAATGTCACAGAGTTGCAATCATACCTTATGTAGCATTTTCAGATGGGCTTGTTTCACTCAGCAATAGGCATTTGAGGTTCCTCCTTGGTTTTTTTGGCTTGATAACTCTTTTTTTTTTTTAATCTCTGATAATATTCCATTGTCTACATGTGCCACAATTTATTTATCCATTTAGCCATTGAAGGACATGTTGGTGGCCTCCAGGTTTTGACAATTATGAATAAAGCTGCCATAAACATTCGTGTGCAGATTTTTGTGTGGACATAAGTTCTCAACTCCTTTGGGTGGATACCAAGCAGTGGTAATATTTTTTTAATGAGCAATCATTTTGTATTTACAGACTCGTGTGTCACAGAACTGTGAGATCAGAAAAAGCAACCATGAGACATTTGGGTAAATACACGTGGAGTTTACAAAATGTCTGAGGCCACCAGAACCACATTCAAACCGGGGAAAGAACGATGGATGATTTAGTGGAGGAGAGAGAGGTGAGAGTAAGGTAAGACTGGAACACTGGCTGGCGTGCCAGATGCTGTCACCGAGGCCTCAAATGTCAAGGACAGGCAGAGGAGGGTGACATGTGCTGTGTCTCAGAAGGCAGTTTAAAGCCTAGAGAAGATGGCGTTTTAACTGGGCCTCGGGAATGGGCAGGATTCCGTCAGGTGGAGGTGGCGGGGAGAGCGTGCCGTGATGAGAGAAGAGCATGAGCAGTGGTCTTGAGGCAGGACAGTGTGGGGGGATGAGGCACAGGTGTTTGGGAATGGGGATGCCTGGAGGTTCAGCTGCATTTGCAAATGGGAAAGCTGCTCCAGGCCAAGCGACAGCCAGGCCAGGGGCAAGTGGGGAGCTGGTGTTCCAAAGACGTTCCCAAGCTGAAGGGGCTCCCGGGCAGCTGTTAGCTGAAATTTTCCATTTGTCCTCCTGCTTCCGTTCCTCCTCAAAGCCTTTCTGTTTGGGCTCAGTTGCCTTGAGGCATGAGACACAGCACCCTCCCAGCCGGCCGGAAGTAGGGATCACATCATCAGGATGCACCCCCAGTTTTTATGGCTGTGACTCAGCCTCCACCTGGCCCAGCGCCCAGCCAGCCCGGAGCTCACCCTCCCTTGGCACTCACCCACATTAGGCTCCACCAGCTGGGCTGCTCTTCTCCATAAGCCGGCAGGCGGGACCTGGAAACTGCCTGCCTGAGGGGCAGTGGGATGGAGGAGGCAGGACCCAGTGCCAGAGATGTCTGGTCATGGCTGCTAAGAATAACAGGAGAGCAACCAGGGTGGGCCCCGGCTCAGGTGCACAAGGTGAGCCACTGCTTCTGCCCACTTGGCAGATAGGGAGGCCTGTCAACCTCATGTCACCATGCACACTGAAGAGACAAGGAAACAGAGTCAGAGAGGTGAAGGAGCTGACCCAAGATCACACAGCCAGTAGGGGACAAGGACTCCCCCAGGGACTCGGATTCCAGAGTCAGGCTTTGAAGGCAGAAGTTTGCTGAGCACTTACTGGAGCTGGACACTGTTCTGGGCACTGGGGATGCACCATGAGTGGGACAAGTCCCCGTCCTCAGGGGGCCGCCCTCCTGTGGGGAGGGGGAGACTCAACGAATCTGCACCTGAACAGAAAGCGCACCCTCGTGAGGTGAGCTGGGCGCAGCCTCTCCCTGCAGCCGGTGCTCAGGCCCGGCACACTGCTCTCTTTCCTCTCCATGCCCTGCAATGGCTCTTCTTTTCCAGAAGCGCTGGGTCAAAATTCTAGGTCACCCCTGCACGTTGGGGCAGTGCACCTCAGCCTTCAGGTAAGGGGATCCCCGCTGGCCACCTGTCCCAGCCTTCTCCTCCACGCTGCAGCCTCTCCACCACCACAGGGAGTGGTTTTCTCCCTGTGGTGGGAAGCTCCCTACCTCACAAGGTGAACCATCCCACACCCAGGCAACGCGACAGAAAGGTCCTCCCCAAGCCAGACAACTCCTCCCTGCCCATTTCTTCTGCCTGCTGCTCCTTCTTCTTTTCAGATGAGAGCTAAGATGAGTTTTACTCGAGCCAAGCAGAGCATTATAACCAGGGAGCACTTTCCACAAAGGAAGCAAGCGTCCCCTGCCCACTGCTCCTTGTCCTGCCCTCTGAAACCCCCACATTACGTGCTCCCCTTCACTTAATAGCCCGTCAAATACTTTGTGTCACCTCTAAATCCTCTCTTCTTGAGACTAAATTTCTTCACATTGTAAACCATTCCTCGCACACCGTCTGGTCCTGCTCTGGTTTGTCAACGCCCCCCAGTGTCTGCTGCTCTAACGCTGTCCAGAAATGCTTCACCAGGTGACCATCAAGGGCCTCCGGGCATGCAGGACACAATGCCACCCTGACCTTGAGTTCTTCCTTTTCTCAGCCTCGGGACGGAAGGGAAAGACCCAAGCAGCAGGAGCCACACAGGTGGAGGGCGAGGACGGTCACAAATGAGCAGACACCTTAGGTTCCTTCAGTCAGTCATTCAACCATCATTCATCCAGTGCCTGGTTCATGCTGGATGGGAGCCAGGCAGATGCTGTGGTGGCCCTCGTGGAGCTGATGGTTTTATGGAGGAGAAAGTAAAAAAAAGCAAGTAAACGCCTGACTAAGATAATTTCAGATAGTGATCAATACTTTGAAGAAAACAGAAGAAGATTATAAGAGACCTGGCCCCACAAAGATCAAGGGAAAGAAAAGTCCAGGTGGAGGTAACCGCCAGTGCAAAGGGCCTGAGGCAGGGATGAGCATGGCACACTCAAAGGCTGCTGTGGTTCCAGCCACATGAGCAAGGGCAGAAGGAAGAGTGTGGTGGGAGATGAGGCCAGAGTGGTAAGGAGCTCAAGTTTATTCTCAGTTCCAGGGAGGTTCCTTTGGAAGGCGTTGTGCCTCAGATATGATCTGATTTATGCTTTAAAATTTAAGAGAAAGGAGAGACCAGTGTAGACAAGAGCCATCAGGAAAGGCTTCATGGAAGAGTCAATGAAACTTTCTACCACAGAATTAGGGAAAAGTCACAATCTCCCAGGAGCAGTGGAAAATTCACCCCTTTTTATTGGTCTGAATGAAAAGATGCTCAACATCATTAGTCATTAGGGAAATGCAAATCAAAGCCACAATGAGATGCCGCTTCACATCCACGAGGATGTTTACAACTAAAAAGACAGGAAATTAGTGTTAGCAAGGATGTGGAGAAACCAGACCCCTCACACACAGCCAGTGAGAATGTAAATGGTGCAGTTGTTTTAGGAAAAAGTTGGGCAGTTTCTTAAAAAATTACACATATATTTACCTGTGAGCCAGCAATCCCATCCACCCTCGAGAAATGAAAGCATTTGTCCACGTAGAGACTTGGACACAAATGCTTATTAGCAGCATTACTCGCAATGGCTAAAGAGTGGAAACAACTCAACTGTCATCATCTTGGTAATGGGTACATAAAACGCGGTGTATCTGTCCGCGTGATAGAATACTCCTCAGCAATAAAAAGGAATGAAGCGCTGATACACGCGACAACATTCATGGACCCCAAAAGCATTATGCTAAGTGAAAGAAGCTTGATGCAAAAAAAACACATGCTTTAGGATTCCATTTTTATGAAATGTCCGAAAAAGACAAACCTATAGAGACAGAAAGGAGATCAGAGCTTGCCAGGGGCAGGGAGCAGAACGGGGAGTGATTACCAAGTGGGCACTGAGGATCTTGCCAGTGACAGAAATGTTCTAAAATTAGATTGTGGTGGTGGTTGCACAACTCCGGAGACTTGCTAAAAATCATTGAATTGTACCCCCGAGCAGATCTTGTTACTTCCCTAAGCCTCTGAGCCTCAGTCCAGGCATAACCCAAGGGCCGGCCTCTCTCGCCTGCTGTCTCTGCTCACCTCAGCCCAGCTGCACTCAGCTCCTTCCAGGCACTCCACGGCCCCCCAGGGGTCACAGAACACCTCGCTGTCCTCTGGGACTGCTCTTTCACTCCTCTCCCCTCCACTTTATTTTTTTTTTGAGGAAGATCAGCCCTGAGCTAACATCTGCTGCCAATCCTCCTCTTTTTGCTGAGGAAGACTGGCCCTGAGCTAACATCTGTGCCCATCCGCTTCTACTTTAAATGTGGGGCGCCTACCACAGCATAGCGTGCCAAGCGGTGCCATGTCCGCACCCGGGATCTGAACCACTGAACCCCAGGCTGCCGAAGCGGAACATGCGCTCTTAACCGCTGCGCCATCAGGTCGGCCCCCATCTCTCCCCTTTAGCCTGACCTCTGGGAAGCGTGGAGTAGCCTATCTTGTTCACACGGTGCCCCCAGCACCCAGTGCTGGCCCAAGAGCTGGTGCTCCTTCAATACTGGGCGATTTACGGAAAAGCAGAGAATCCCATGTGCTGGGGAGGGGGCAAGTCAGCTTCCCTACAGACTTATTTAAATTCTTATTCTGAAAGTTCTAATTTCATTTTAACTAGTACAAGATTCAGGAGCTGATGCAAACCAGTGACCATCTCACTACTCAGTCATTACATGGAAGCAGTATAACTAACTCCATAACTGTCAGTAACAGGGCTACACGGAACATCTCCTGGAAAGGGCTGTAGTTAACGCAGCTTTGCAAAGTTCACTGCGTTCTTCTTTCAAGGCTCAGACCCCTTTTACACACCGCCCCCTGCTGGGCAACTTGGAACTGCTCCTGGCTCTGAAGATCTCCCCTCCCAGGCGTGTGGAAGCCACCCTCCCCACTCCCACCCTGCAAATCCTCAGGGCCCCGCCTTAGGTCACATCCCCCGCTCTTCACTGCTATGCTTCCTTTCAGCCTCTCCCCACTTCACCCATGCTCTGAACCACCCCCCAGAGTCACATCTCTAAGAACACTAATCTTGTTCTTAGAATCTCTGCTCCTCAAAAACATTCAATGGCTCCCTAGTGCCTATGGAAATTGTCAAAATTCGTTAGTCTGGAATCACAATCTGGCACTGAGTCATCTTTCTGAAATTACTCCCTACTGCTCCCCTGCCTCCCAAGAAGTTTCTCCTCCTTCTTTGAGACATAACTCGAGGAAGCCACCCCGGATCACCCAGCCAGGCAGTCTGCGATTGTTGGACCGTGGATTGTCGGTGCCACTTCTCTCTGGCCCTGAGCCTGTGCCGTCTTTTTCGTTGCTGGATGTCTTGTCTTTACATGAAACAGTTTACAAACTCTTGGAGGGCAGGCACCAGGTCTGAAAACAAAAGTGATGATACCAGTTTGGCACTTTTGCAACCATTATCTTCCCTTCCATAATGGCCGTGTGAGGTAGGCAGGGCACAGATTACAATCTCCACTGGGCAGGGGGCTGGCCCCGTGGCCGAGTCCTTAAGTTCATGCACTCTGCTTCGGTGGCCCAGGGTTTCACCAGTTCAGATCCGAGGTCGCGGACGTGGCACCGCTCATCAGGCCACGCTGAGGTGGCGTCCCACATAGCAGAGCCAGAAGGAGCTACAATTAGAATATACAACTGTGTACTGGAGGATTTCAGGGAGAAGAAGAAAAAAGCAAGATTGGCAACAGATGTTAGCTTAGGTGCCAATCTTTTAAAGATAATAATAATAATCACCACCTGGTAGATGAGGATGCAAAGCTCAGAGAGGCTAAGTAACTTGCTTGCAGTCATACAGCAAGCAAGCAGCAGGGTAGGGAGAGGGCCCAGGTGTTCTGACGCCTGATTTTGCCCTTGTTCCATTACCCCCTGCAGTCTTGCCTGTGCGCTTCCCATTTCCCGGACCTTATCTACAGCAAGCGGCAGCCAATATTTGTCAATTCTATAATCTCCAATTTCAATCCCTGGATGACGTCCTACCGTGTCGTCGCCTGGTGTTTCCTGCCATTAATGCCTCAGCCTCCATCTCTGCATCTCCAGCAGGAAGCAGCGCCCTGCGCTGGAAAGAGCCAGCTGGAAAGTCACACGCTCCAGGTCCCAGCGCAGCCTCTGCCCTCCGATAGCTGTGGGCCCGTGGGTGAGCCCCCCAGCCAAAGAAGGACGGGGCAGCATCCAGGGCTCTCGAATTAGGTGCTGGGATGTTTTTTTTAAAATTTCGTAGGCCTTTAAGGCTGTGTGGGAAATGTAATTTGTAGAAGTTGAATAACTGTACTGTTGCCCCAGTGGGGTCTGGGCCCGCCTGGGCCTCCCGGACCACCTGGAAGTAAGGCAGGCGGCAGTGGCGCTCCTGTGCAGCGATGCCCGAGGCCAGCTTCCGTTCTGGTTGTTTGCTTGCCACTCACAGCCCCTGCAGAGCCGACTGGAGGGAAAATATGTGGACCTGTTATCCAAGATTAAGCAAGGCCTCGGCTGACCCTGGGGAAGAAGTCAATAAAACTCAGCCATGCCCAACTGGTGAAAGTTCCCGTGCCAAATTGTTAAAAATTCTCATCGTCTCATCTTCTTCCCCTGAAGACCACCAGAGGCCCCCCTGCGGTGAACAGGGTGGCTCGGTTGCAGAGGGGAGAGCGCCACAGGAGCCGCATGGGGCTCAGGAAGAGGGTTTGGAGAGGACTTATTACGGGGTGCTGGGCGTGTCCTGGGTGATGTGCGGGGTCCGAGGAGGCGTGGCTTTGCCCTGGAGTGGATGCTCTCCGGAAGCGGGGTGGTTCTATGATGGGGTCTTGATAAACCTTGTCACCAGGAAGGGGACCTGGAGCAGGTACAGCTGTGATTGGTGGTCACACAATTTGGTCATTTTTGTGGCAGTGACTACCAGGGGTTCTCATTTTGGTCTTGATGATCAGACCATGTCAGACATGGATGTTCTGTGTAGTTGTTTCCCGTCCACAGGAGATCCCTGAGCTGTGAGGGCCAGGCCCGCGCCTGGTGTCAGGGCTGCTGTCTCTCTCTTGGGAATAATGTCAGAGGACAGAAGTCCACCGCTCGTGGTCTCTCCAGCTGGAACAGCCCCCGGTGCCTCTGCAGACCCCCCTTACGATATCTTTTCCTCACCTCTCACCACCTGACAGCTTTCTGTGGACCACCCCAGGCTGGCAGAGCGTAAGGCCTGGGGACAGAAGGTGAATTTGGCAGACACAGCCCCTTGCTGAGTGGGTGGGGGGCCCACCTGGAACACCATGCCTGCCCAGGGCACTGTTCCAGCCAGAACAGGAATCAGGCCCCAAGGCTCAAGCTGAGAGCCAGCCTGCCCAGAGTCCTCCACCACAGCAGGAAAGATTCTCAGAGTCCCCTCTCCCCAGGAGACATCCCAGTAGCAGCACCTGACCCGACAGGTGTGCTCTTCAGAAAGGTTGCTCCAGGCGCAGGGGAGGGGGAGGGCTGGAGGCAGGGGGGATGGGGCATGGTGGAACAGATGGGGGCAGGGGCAACAGAGGAGACAGAATTCAGGAGGCAAAAATCAAGACTCAGTTCCCGACTGGAATTAAAAGATGAGGGAGAGGGAGGCACCGAGCACGGCCCTGAATGAGACACGAGAGGCACAAAGGCACCAGTGGCATGTGGACTCGCCCCAGCTACAGACATCACGTCACGACCATGACTGTCATTTAGGCCAGGGAGCCACTCACAACTTACATCAGCGATTATATTTGTGCATAATGATGACATTACTAAAAACCCCAGACAACTCTGGCTTTCTCTGAAGCATCTAACTCAGCAGGATGCTTAGGTGGGAAGGTAACTAGAGCCCCGGGGACCCTCACAGCCCGGCGGGCAGCCCAGGTGGGGAAGGAGTGGGAGCCTGGGACCTGGGGCAGGAGAAGGTCAAGTGTGGGGCTTCTTCTCCAAGAAGACGCCAGTGCTGCCCTGCCGAGCTTGAGCTTCCGGCAGGCTGGGCGGGGCTAAGGGCTGGGGCTGTGGAGGCGAACCTGAGAACAAGGGGTGTCACCTGTCCCCAGAGGGCCACCTGGTCAAAGGCCGATTCCTTGGAGCTCTCTTCTCCTTACCCACTCTATTCGTTTCCTGGGGCTGCTGTGACAAATTACCACACGTCTGGGGGCTTAAAGCAACAGAAATTTATTCTCTCTCAGTTTGGGAGGCCAGAGTCTAAAATCAAGATGTCCTCAGGGTAGGTTTCTTCTGAGGGAGAATTTTGAGGGAGAATCTGTGCACCCCCTCTTCCAGCTTCCGGTGTTGCTGGCGATACTGCGCGCTCCTTAGCTCCCGGCTGCATCACTCCAGCCTCCGTCTCCATCGTCACGTGGCCTTCTTTGCTGTGTTTCTGTGTCCTCTCCTCTTCTGATGAGGACACCAGTCATAGATTTAGGGCCCGCCCTAAATCCAAGATGATTTCATCTCGAGATCCTTAACTAATTACATCTGCAAAGACCCGTTTCCAAATAAGGTCGCATTCTGGGGTTCTGGGTAGACATGGATTTTGGAGGGAAACTACTCAGCCCACTACGCCCACCAAGAAGTCCGAGGTCACAGATGTCCCTCCAGGTGGAGGTTCTAAAGGTGATGCCCCTGCAGAAGTAGAGCCAGGGCCAGGTTCAAGGCCCCGACCGGCACTGGAGGCTACTCAGTGGGTGTCAAGTGCTCCCTGGAAGTTGCAGCAGCTGCCATCCACAGGGCCACCACCCTGGCCAAGTTTCCAATGTCCCAGGGCAAAGGGCCACCAGGAACAAGGCCAGCAAGGCCCCACTGGCCCTGCTCCCAGATCTGTGGGCATGCCTGGTCCCGCTGCCCAAGAAACTGCTGCTGGCGGTGGGCAGGGAGGCTGCGACACCCCGGGCAGGGGATGCACGGCCACCCTCAACGAGCCGTCAAGCTGCAGCTTCCTCGCTCTGGGGCCACCATGCCGCACTTATATGTCAGAAAAACATGAGGGAGTTAAACTTGAAAAAGAAAAAATTGGACAAGTGGCAGGCAGGGGAAGCCTGTGGCTCCCTCCAGGGGACGCTGCAGTCCCCTAGGCTCTGTTTCTGTTAAGGGAGCTGCGGCAGCCACCAGAGGAGTGAGCACGAGATTTGAACTCTGAACACTCCCTGGCACGAAGGTATGAGAATGCTGTTGTTGATTTAAGAGCATATGAGATACAATATGGTTCAGGCTGGGACAAATCAGAAAAGATATAAAAATACCTCGTCTGCCTCAAGGAGAGACAGGAAACAAAACTGGATGGTGCTCCTGTTGCCTCACAAAGGGTCCTGAAATGCCCCAAGCACGCTCCACTGGGGCACAGCTCATGTTCAATGACACAGTGGACACCCTGTAGGTGCCTGGGTGCTGAGCAGCCCCAGGCCCCGGGCCCAGAGGTGAGCTGGCCAGGGCCCCCCCCAGCAGACCCTTGCCTGCCTCCTGGACCACAGGAGGCCGATGCTCGCTGGGGGGAGACCAAGGGTCATAGGCGGCTGCGGGAAGCACCACCCCTGGCTGGTTGCGAGGGACAGCAGAGGTGGAAATGGGACCTGGAAAGAGGGTGGGATTTGCCAGTCTCGAGGGGAGGATGGATGACCCAGGCACAGAGAAGTCACGTAAGGTTGGGCTGGTGGACACAGCATGGATGCAGGGCCTCCTGGATCTGTGCAGTGCACTGAAGAACCACCGTGTGTTGTGGGGGAAATGGCCACAAGTCAGAAAAACCCTGCTGGCCGGAGGGTGGAGCCAGACTGGATGGGAGGAGGCTGCAGGCCCAGATGGTGGGGGCTCCAGCAGGGGGGCAGGTGGGAGGCCGAGGGGAGGAACAGAGACTGACCGAGGAGGCAGTCACCGGGTCAGGGACTCCTGGGGTGGGGAGGGGAGACATATAGGAAAACAGCTTCATTCCCAGCTTGAGCACCCACCAAGGAATACTGGGGCAGCATGCAAATGACGAGCTTTCTCTGGGAAAAATCAAACAACTTGAACAAAAAAGAATCATTGTGAAATGACCAGATAGTCCAACCCTCAGATTTTGGGAATGTCCCCATCAAAAGGAAAAAAAAAATAATTGGAGCTGATAAGAAAGCAGAAATTGTCATCCTGGATGATTCCAAACAGGGACTGGTGCCGGAGCCCTGGGCCCAGGAGTGAAGAGTCTGTTTACAAGCCCACGATTGTCCAAGGGCCGCTTCGGACACCGCACACTTCCTACCCACGTGTGTTCTGGAAGGGTTCGGAGGAAACATCTGGCCCCCGAACATGACATCACTAATGTAATAGTCCAGATTTGACATAATCTATTTAGCAGACACTCGCTCGCACCTAGCAAGCCCGTCATAGCACACTAACTGCGCGCCTCCAGGACAACTGAGTCACCCTCCACACTCTGACGGGGTCACCGCTCCCAGCCGGGGACTCCACCCTCCCACCAGACGTTCTGAACAACAACAAAATCGCGTAACTGCGAAGCCGGGTTGTAAGAACTGTTAGCGGAACAGCTGTGTGCGGAAGCCGCGGGTGGAGGCCACCGCCACGTGGGTTACGCCCTCCTGGGTAAGACGCCACAATCAGAGCTGTACCAAGACGGAGGCGGGGCAGGCAGGGGCCGTAGACGGTGACACTTGTTATTTCTGAGGCAAATATAACCAATTTCCTTTTCACACACTAGGAAACAAAGGTCCAAATTGCCCACCGACAGCCCTGGGCAGACTAATAAATGGCAGAGCCAGGCCTCCAGCCCACGTCTGACTCAGAGACGCAAAGCCACAGCTGCCATCAACAGCATTAAACCCACCCATCAAGGAAGGCGCAAATGCACACTCAAATCAGATCGCTAAGGTGCAACAATTTCAGGCTTAAAGGGAACGCACGATATGGCGTGTAAACTTGACCCTCGTTCACGCACAGCTACACCAAAGACCTCTGCCTACTTTCTAGGTCCTCAGCGCAATACTGTGCAAACAAAATCCTGTTACTTATATCAGAACGAAAAAGAGGCGTGGAGTTTGACAGATAAATTCAAGACAGCGTAGGAAGCATCAGTAAACAGGCGTCAAAGGTGAACATCAGTAAAAGGCTCTTACTACGAGCAACACCCCGTCTCAGGGGTTATTCAGGTACATCAGTCATCTGACGAACCAACCTGGTTTCCCCATGTTTTTCATAAGTCACCAGTAACCAGGGTGGCTTCAAGTAAACACCACATCAAGAGCTCGTCCCCGCTGACGGCTGCCAGCAGCTTACCTCTGCGTCTGCGGCCACCCAGGTGCTGACGTCACGTAAGCCACGCGGTGGGAACTGTCTGGGCTCATCTGGCAGACAGACTCACCTACAAAACCGAGGAGACAGAGACCGTCTCTCTCTACAGCACCTAGACAAAGGCCTCTGCAAAGATAAATACCGAGGACCCTGCAAGATGCCTGCTTTCCTCAAAATCATAGTCAAAAGGAATGAAACCAAAATCGCGGTCAGATCAAATGTCTTGCTTTCTCACAACAGCATGATTCTGTAAGATATTCGGGTTTTGGTTTTGGTTTTGATTTGGTGCAAAATTTAAAAAATGTGAATACCTTACCTTAAACTAAATCACACACTGAAGCTATCACTTTCTGTCAAGAGGGCTAGCTTTATAATTTTCTTTTTTGGTGAGGAAGATTGGTCCTGAGCTAACATCTGTTGCCAATCTTCCTCTTTTTGCTTGAGGAAGAATGTCCCTGAGCAAACATCTGTGCCAATCTTCCTCTATTTTTTTTTCTTTGTATGTGGGACGCCACCACAGCACGGCTTGATGAGTGGTGTGTAGGTCCATGTCCAGGATCTGAACCCCTGAACCCCAGGCTACTGAAGCAGAGCATGCAAACCTAACCACTGCACCACCAGGCTGGTCCCGAGAGCTAGTTTATACGTCAGTGGAATCAGTTCTTTCAGCTCTAATGAAATAGATGGTGATATTGTGATTTATAATAGGATATATGTGGTCTTCAGCCCTGTTTCTGGTTCCTAAAACCCTTGTAATTTCCTTGCTAGGAGCTACAGGAACATCTTTTTGATATAATACTTAGTTTTGTTCTCAGGTCCTGAAATATCTCCAGAGCATTAAGGTGAAATGGGTGTCTTTTGTTACTCATAACAACCCCCTTTCAACCACGCCAGTTTGTGCTAAAGAATGACAGGTGTGGCTGGAGCTCCAGGATAGCTGGGATGGGGGCTGGTTCCCAGGGGAACCAAGCACGTGATGAGAGGGCTGGGACCCTCAGCCCCACCTCCAACCTCCAGGGAGGGGAGACGGGCTGGAGGCCGACTCAGTCACCAATGGCCAATGATTTCATCGATCACACCTGTGTGACAGTGCCTCCACAGAGATCCCCCATCCAGGGAATTCAGAGAGGAATTCAGGTTGCTGACCTGTGGAGGTGCTGGGAGGCTGGTGCAGCCAGAGCAGGCATGGGAAGCCCTGTGGCCCTTACCCCACATCCTGCCCTGTGCATCTCTTCCGTCTGGCTATTCCCGGGTTACATCCTTTTATAATAAACTGGTCATCTGGAAGTAAAACATCTCTCTGAGTTCTGTGAGCCACTCCGGCAAATTAATCGAACCCGAGGAAGGAGGGAGTCCAGGAGGGGACATGGGAACCCCCGGGTCACAGCAGGTAGGTCAGAAGCACAGGGGACAAGCTGGACTTGTGATTGGCATCTGAAGTGGTGGGAGTGGGGGCAGTCTCGCGGGACTGAGCCCTTAACCTGGGGCTCTGATGCCCTCTCCAGGAAGAGAGTCAGACTCGTACGACACCAGCACCAGCTGGGGATCCCAGAATTGCTTGGAAACATCCCCAGTCTGGTCTCAGGAGTATCCTGAGTCTGTGAGTAAAGGAGAAATAAGCAGTTTGTTCCCAGGAATAGACTCCTTCACCTTCCAAAGAAGTCCTTTATTATTTACAGGGCTTAAAGGAAAAAGCTCTAGAAAAGGGAAATTTCAAAACAGGTCTGCAGCAAGGGCCCGGGTGCGTGAGAGGTTTCGGCAGGGGCCCAGGCGGAGTCTTCTGCTCTCGCTGGAGGTCACTTCCAGGTTGTGAGGACGGTTCTTCCCGAGTCTCTCGATCGGCCCCCTTTGGGTCCTAGCGACTGGCCAGGACGACTTCTCAGCTCTCGGTCAGCCCCGTCACCCTGCGCCAGCTCTTCGTCGTACCTAGAAACAGAGCAACGTCCCCAGGATTCTGCAGCAGCAGTGCCAAGCACGGCCACTGGGCTGTGGTGTGACAAACCCCACGTCACCCAGAGAAGCAGCCTGGCCCCCACTCCACACGCCTCCAGCCTGCCTGCCCACCACGTGGCCTTGGCAGCCGACCAAACACCATCCCAGGCCACAGAGCATATGAGTACAACCTTGTTAAATTGTTATGTGGACAGTCCCCAGGCCCTGGAGTTGACATTTTATGCAAGCCACCAGATGGAATATGGCTAAGACCCCAAATGAAACACGAATGAGACACCAGGCTGTTGAGGGAGAGGACTGATGTCTGGAAATAGTAACACAGCATCTTCGGGCAGGTATGACTAAGCCCATTTCAGACGGGGAGCGGGGCCTGAGTGACCTGCCCAGGAGGGGGCCAGGCCGGGGGAGGCGCAGCAGCTCACTCACAAGGCAGGCCAGTGCCAGCCTCCAGCAGCCGTGACCACCTGCCCCTCCCACTGACCTATGCATCAGGCCTGTGTGGAAAGAGCCTGGGCTTCTGCATCGGCAAGAACTGGGCTGGAACCTCGGCACCCTGACAGATTGGTTATGGCATCTGGGAACATCCTGGCCTTTCTCACTGCAGTGGGGCCCCTCCTACAGGTCCCAAGAGGGTGGTGAAATGCCATACACCCTGTTGCAGGCCCTGGCACCACGCAGGCTCCAAACCCTCAGTGACTTCGCATCACCCTCCTGACTCAGAGCAGTGGGCATCACGACCAACCCCTTCTGATCTGAGCAAACTGGATCTGAGAGGTTTACTCAGTGTCCTAAACTCACACAGCTGGCGGTGGCAGAGGAGGGATTAAAACCCAGGATTTGGGATTCCTAATCCAGAACTCTGCGCGCTGCAGATGGGAGGAGTGCGAAAAGTGTGTCCGTTCCTACTGAAGTGCGTTCAGAGGTGTCACTTGCTGGCCACGCCCTGATTGAGGACCCTCCTCACACTGACATTTATATCAGATGCAACGGGCACTAAGATGCTCAGTCACGTTGCATTAGCTGAACTTTGCCGACTTCTGGGAAAGGGCGTCTGTTTCTGTTACAGGCTCATTCCCAGAATCGGAATCTGCGGGTTGAGTGTGGCATGGGTTAGAAACTTTGGAGGCTGAAGAACATATTCTCTGCCTTGTGCTTCTGGTGGCAGACAGGGGACTGAAAGGCAAGGGGAGGGAGGAGCCGGCCGGCTGGCTGTCACCATGTGGCAGACACTACAGGGCTTCCCTCCGCAGGGGCGGGGGGGGGGGCGGGATGGGGGAAGGAGGAGGAGGGCATGTTAAGGCGACAACACATCTCCCTAAGGAGACGCGACGCCGGACGGAAGACTCCTCAGGGACACTGCAGGTTCTGCCTGTGGGGGGGTCCTCCCAGGAAGCCCCCCATCCCTCCCCTCCCCCAGGGACTGCCAGAGCCCCCAGACTCCCCATGCACATGTCATCACTCCACTGCCTGTCGCGTGTCTGCATCGATGACGGAAGGGCTGGGGCAACTCCCCCCTCAGGTTCACAGCTGCTGCCAGCACCTCGCTTGGGGGGTGGCTGTGAGTAAGAA
Source organism: Equus quagga (assembly GCF_021613505.1). Lineage (NCBI taxonomy): Eukaryota > Metazoa > Chordata > Mammalia > Perissodactyla > Equidae > Equus > Equus quagga. The sequence continues at coordinate 6,821,962 of NC_060285.1, read as the reverse complement.
TCTGCTGAATGAGTGGAGGGAAGAACCACATACAGGTTGACTGAGCATTCGTGCTGGTCTGTGCAGCTTAAAAACACAACAGACAGAAATGAGCATTTGGCAAGCGGGTGGCATTGGGATGGGCTGTTCCCAGGGACGGTCTGGCCACTGATGGAGCTAACGTGGAGGCGAACCAGAGACAGGACAGCTCTTCTCAGGGCCCTTCGGAGTCCAGCAGGCTTTTCTCCCGGGATCTGACAGGCAGAATCCAGGGCCGTCAGGGTTCGGAACAGGACTCTTTGGAAGGCTGTACACGTACAGCCAGCACCTTCAGAGCTGGGCCCTGGGGGGCAGGCACAGAGAGCTAGACCTGTGGGTCCGAGGCCAGCTCGGGCAGCAGCAAGAGCACCTATATCTGGGGTCCAGTGCCAGCAGCGTGATCTTGGGCAAGTTAACTCGCACCCCGGCTTTCTGCCGTGCACCGAGGGGCTGCGGTGGGCGCTCAGCGGCACACTGAGTGCCCAGCACGCAGAGGGACAGGGCAGCGCGCCACGACCCACTGCTGCCAGAGGCCACAGCTGGAAGCCAAAACGGGCCTCCTGACTGTGAGGTAACTGGAAGCACTGGGGGAGAGAGGGTTTTTTTTTTTTAAGATTGGCACCTGAGATAACATCTGTTGCCAATCTTTTTTTTACTTCTTCTCCCCAAAGCCCCCCAGTACACAGTTGTATATTCTGGTTGTAGATCCTTCTGGCTCTGCTATGCGGGACGCCACCTCAGCACGGCTGACGAGCAGTGCCATGTCTGCGCCCAGGATCCGAACCGGCAAAACCCTGGGCCACCAAAGCGTAGCGTGCGAACCTAACCCCTCGGCCACGAGCCGGCACCCCAGGAGCAAGGTTTAAAAGGAAGCACTCAGCAACTCTCAGCTCGGCACTGGAGCCCTCCTCACTTACAGGAGTGGGGAGAGGGTGGCCGAGTGGATTTGGGGCATGGGAGTCACCTTTGTGTCTCTTCAACTGAACGTTGTGAGGCTTCTGACCTCTGCATCTTGAACTGGAAATGGAGTGTCTGCCCCGTTCCCTCAAGGAGGCCCTGGCTGATGGGCAAAGGGCCCCACGCAGTCCTAGCAGTCCAGCCTCCCTGCCACCCTCGCTGGATGAAGAGCCCCCCAGGACACTCATGCTCCTGGCAGGACTCCCTCTCCACAGAGCCCCCCAGCCCTCCTCCACACACAGCCCATCCATATGATGGGCCATCAGGACTGAGCCCATGAGGTCCTTCATCATAGGTGACATCCGTCACCCTCATGTCACCCTGCACCTCCCATACTGCCAACCCCGAGAGGCTCTGGACATGCCCCCATCTGACCCTGCCCCCAGACTTCCTCTGCACACTCGGAACTCTCCGTCCGCTGTCAGCACTGCCCACGTCCCCCACATCGTCACTCTCCTGCTCTGAAACCCGTCTCTCCCTGAAGACGCTGCTTCCCCGGCAGCCCCTCGAGTGGGCTGTTTTCTCTCCACCCATCGTGCCCCTAGGCCTGGAGGGGCCTCTCTCCAAAACCTCTCAGCTCTTGCCCAGCCCAGGTCAGCAGAATCCACCACGCTTACCCTGCCTTGTAGGCCACCTCTAATCCTCAGGTCACTGCCCCTAATTCCTTAAGACTCAGGCTCCTGGCTCACTGTTGCCAGTAACAGCGATGACCAAACAGACGAGACCCCCAATTCCCTGACCTATTGCCCTATATGCCCCAATGACCTTGGCCTCCACCCCAGCTCAGCCCCATTCCCACAGCAGCTGGCTGTGTCATGTTCAGGGACCGCACCCCTGTGTCGCCTCGAGCGCAAACCTCACTCTGGCCTCTGCCCTTCTCTTCCCCGCTCGTTCCCTAGTACCCGACCCCAACAACCCTCGCCGGCTGGGACCTGCAGTCGCCTCTGCCCTCTCTCTCCCTCCCCGCCCTTCTCTCTTGCCTTCCTCCCTGCCTGGCAGCCCCCAGCCCCAGTCACTTCCACCCCTCTGCCTACTCTGTGCCCAGCCCGCGCAGCTGGACGTGGCTGGAGAAAACAATCAACCATGCTGGCTGGTGGCACTTGAAGTTCACAGCCAAGGCCCTTGGAGGCCCCGAGTGCTGCCTGGAGGCGGTGCACGCTTCCCTTGGGAATTCACCTCCCACCCTCCCCGTGCATCAACACCGCACACAGCAGAGGCAGGTGAGGAGGCCAAGTGTGGGCTCTGAAGCTCCAGTCCCCAGGCCAGCAGCACCTGCAGCTGTGAGCCTGGGATCTGTGTGTGCGAAGTTCACTACTCTGCCCTTTGTTTTTTTAAACTGTTAAATGAAACGCACATCTTTACTTTTACAGAAGCAGGCAGTGTGGGTGAAGAGAAGTCATGTGCCTCTCCTGCTGCGCCTTCGCCTGGGCCTGGCGCAGAGAGAGTGCTTCCTAACATTTACATTAACATAGCAGAAGACGAGACAAAGGCCTGGTTTAGCGCCCAAACGCTTTCCTGCTGCAACACAATCTGTCCCATAACATCATGAATAAATGAAATACTCTGCTCAAATAAGGAGAGTCCGCATACAGCCAGAAAAATCCACGTTGGGCCTTGGTACCCCCAATCTGAAACACACAAGGACAACAGCACAGCCACACACACACTTACAGAATTTCATAATTGCCAAGAACTTCCTTTGGGGGTGACTTGTTCCATTTACAGTCTGGAATTTCACCATTGGGGACTGCAATATTGAGGGTGTCGTTAATCAGGTTGTACTTGAGGATCCGATCGTTGGCGGTGCTGGAGGTGAGAGATGGGGACGCATTAACCTATGAGAGGAAAGAAACCACATCCTTCACTTGGGACACGTATTCCGTTGGAGGGAAAACATGCACTGCGGGAGAAAATGCTGCCTCCCACGTACTCTGGGTGGAGCTGTCAATTCAAACTGTTCGTTAATATTCAATACCTTCAGCAAGCATTGTGTGATCTACATTTATGAGCTCTTAGATGAAATATAAACAATATTTAAAGACAGGATTAGGATTAGGATCTCCAATCAGTCATCACACAAACAATAATCCCAGGTCAATGTACATCACAAACATAATTTCAGTGTCCACCTGGGTGAGCAGCTCTGTCCTAAGGACCACAAGCTGCCCAGAGCTTTGCTGGAATCAGGGAACCAAATGCCCCTGACCTGGCAGCACCGTGGGGCTGAAGGAAAAGGTAATGGGCCCCTTTTTGGCCAAGACAGTAATACCTCACCAAGAAAGCAATATTCTGACCCAACTGAGGAACCCATCCAATAAGTGGGAAGTTAGTCTCCTAAGGCCCCAGAGGAGCTGAGTGATGTCACCCAAATCCACATGTTAAAACGTAGACATGTACCCTGTGGAGAGCCCCGCAGGCCCCAGGGCAGCTCCTGTTTTCTCTGTTTCGGGCACCGGTGACGGACTGTGCTGAGCCGTTCTCTAGGCCGTGGGAGAGCAGGCAGCCAGTGTGCACACCGCCCAGCTTTCTCCCAAACAGCCAGGCTGTGTGCTGCCAGCAGGGTCTCTAATGTGAACGGTGACAGGGCTGTGAGGACCTCAGGTGCCCTTGAAATTACCAGTGCAGTATATCATGACACCGAAATTCCTATCACGAATCTGCTAAAATAAGATCTGTTACGACGTGAGAACCATTGCTCACAATTAAGGCCCTAGCTCACCAAGGAAAGCTTGGCTTCCATTCAAATCACTCTCTTTAAGATGGAAGAAAAGAAAACAAGAATCTTCTATAGCCATCTGTGGGTCGCCCTCTATATGTGTACCTGCCTACGCCCTGCACCCACACCTCCGGCAGGACGACACGTCAGTAACCTGGAAAACACTGTGACAGAGCACAGCTCGCTCTCTGACAAGCTGGCTCCCCAGAGTTTCCTGAAGGGGTTCCCAGTGACCTTCTGTACAAGGGACCTCTCACTACGAGCTGCTCTTGAGACCCAGCTTTCCCTTCTTGAACTGGGACCAAGCTAAAGAGCCCGAGCCGTGCACCTCTGCGTGAGCGTGGTCAGAAGACGATGCTCAGAGGCACACGCAGGGAGGCGAACCGGCCAAACCGGCCTTCATCCCCACAGCCAGCCTGTGGCCCCACAGAGCCTGAGTTCTCCTCCTGGCTGCAGAGCAAGGCAGCGCGACCCCTACGGGGGGCTCCGCGGCCGGGTCTCAGACGGGTGTGCCGGTGCCCACTGTCACTGAGGCAGTGTCATGTGGCTTGTCACCAGGAAAGGACACCTGGCTGTTTCTAGAACAGCCACCACTACATTCCGTCTATGCCTTGAAACAGGTAGATGAATCCACTTCCAAACTCTACCTTCATCCAAAGAAGATAACGTCCCTTATCTCTGGACAGTGTGCCACCGCTTCCCAAGGGGTTCTGGGTCTGTGAGCCCTTTCCTGAGTGGGAACAATGTCCCCCAGGAGAGCAGGGCAGGGGCTCTGGGGCACAGACTCGCCGGAAGCACCCTGGAGCCCTGGGGCATCCTCCGTGGGAGAGGGAGACGGCTCCTGCTCTGGGGGCTGGGCTCACCAGAGGTGAGAGACGGGGAGGGTGCTCATTTTTGAACCATCAGCCAACTGTTAAACCTGAACGTCTGTCCGGGTCACATTTCAGAAACTCCTCTGCCCCAGCCCTGCCACCCGGCCAGAGGACAGGGGGCCTGCGGAGCGGCAGCAGGGCGGGGCAGCGGGAGGGCGGTGGGGACGTTACCTCAATCAGCCAGGGCTTCAGCTTGTCGTCTATGATGATGTCGTAGCCGTAGCACTCGAAGCAGTGCTTGTCGTTGTTCATCACCGGCTGCGGAGAGAGGGACCCGCAGTCATGCAGCCCAGCCGAGACCAACGTCTCTGACACACAGGATGTTATAGCAGCGGGACCCCCTCACGGTTGGGACGGGCTGCATCTCGCTTTTAGGACCAGTGGCTGCCAACCTCCAGCCCAACACTTCCTCCCTTCCTTCCTCTGTGCCTCTTCCAGGGCTCAGGGGAAGCTCCTCGGTCCTGGAAAGGGCACTGATGAAGCGCCACTGGGTCTCCAGCCCTCATGCATCAGGGGCTGGATGACCAGCCGTGAATGTCTTCATCAGCACGGGACTGTCCTCGGGTGGACAGAGTCCAGCCCCCAGCCTGGGACCTGGAGGTGAGGGGCTGTGCAGCCTCATCATAAACGCACACCCGTCCGCCAGGCTGCTGGTCCCTTCTCAGGCCCTTGGCACGTGGGCTGCCAGATTATGAACCTCTGTTCTCTGTGACAGAGTCAATCCCTTTACATAAAATTTTTGTATTTTCTTTTAAATTTTCAATTCCATTTCATAAACTGTTCTCTAAGTGCATAAACCCCCCAGCCACTTGCTTACAATGCAGATTCCCGGGCCTACCCAGGCTGCCTGATTAAAACCTGCGGGAGAGGCCCAGCAAGCAGCAGTTCCAATGCTCCCAGGATTCTTGTGCACCCCACAGTGAGGGACAACACAGACACGAGAGTGAGGCGTTCTTATGTGCCAGCGGCATGCGGACTCTACTTAAAACACTGGATGTAGAGCTGGAAACTCCTAAGGGGAGCTGGCCCAGTCCAGCCCTCTCACTCCCTGAGGGGGGAAACCAGACCGGGGTTGGGGAGCTGTTTCATCACGTGGTTTATGGAATCGCACTCTCACTAAAAGCCTGGTGTCCCAACCCCAGCCAGCGCACACATGACACTCTCCCAGGAAGCCTCTGCTGCTCAGGAGGTTGCTAACCATTCTGTCACCCCAAACTCCACCGGCCCCAGCCCTCTGGCTCCCTGCTCCCCCATCCTGCCCCGTGTTCTGGGCCCGGGCCCTCCCACGTGGAGCACCCTCCCGTCCCGCTCCAGCCCACCCCACGCGTGGCTGCAGGCACCTGCTCCCCTGCCCGCCTCTCCCCTAGATTCTCGGAAGGCCTGGTAGAAACAGGGTGCCTGAATATTTGCTAAGTGAATAAAAACTAAATAAATAAATTTCTGCTCCCAATACCCTCGGAGCCCTAGAAATCCAGCAGCTTCTCAGCCCCGGAGGCTGAGGTCCAGGAGGAGACAGATGTTCAGAGGCACCTGCCAGAGGACCCAGCCGTGAGACAGGCGAGAGCTGGGGCCAGAACACAGCTTTTCTTGATTAAATAGCCGAAGATTTCTCAAAGCTCTGCCAACACAGGGCAAACTAAAGCGGGCCAGGAAGGGGGGAAGAGCTGGGTCGACCAGGCATGAAGATGCCCAGGATCACGTGTCGACAGACGCTGGCATTTACCTCTCCTACCTTCAGCTAACCTCTGCACAGCATGTTCACACAACCACCCTGTGACACGGGCATCAAGATCCCCAAGCCACAGAGGAGGCCGCTGAGAAGCCGAGAGTAGAGGCTCTGGTGCAAAGTCGCCAGTCGGCACATGGCGAGGTCCAGCTTGAAATCTCACCTGAGCCCAGAACGCCTTGCTCACTCCCCACCGAGACCCCCACAAGCCATCGAGGCACAGGTGGCCTCTGTGGGGTCAGACACATGAAACGCAGCCCCTAAGCCGTATGTCCAGTTAACTGGATTAACTAGATCCTGGGGTTTTTCCCTTCAAATCCTCCCTGGGAATGAAAGCATGCAGAGCTGACGGGGCACTCTGTGAAAGGGGAAGAGCCTCAACTCGAGACACAGGAAAGTCAACACGCCGCCAGAAGTGGCACCTCCCTCTGTCTGTAATTTTCTTTACACAGCTGATTCCACAAAGCTTTCCACACACATACGGGGGAATCAGTTTAAGTGGGCGTTTCCAAAGGTGGAACTGGGAGGAGGGCCTTTAGCTGCCACTGAGAGGGTTTCATGTAAATATTTTCACTTGCATCTCCACGCCGCCAAACCCACATCACACTTACTCCTGAGCAACAATATCACACGTTTCTGACTCTGTGGAGTGAAGCTTTTGTCATGGCCCTCAGCTCCGAGTGTGGGGGACACCCATGGCAGTCCGGCCTTGGTTTTTTGTTTCGCCTTGGTGGTGATTCTTTAAGTTTTTGAAGTTTGAGAAAGCACCTTTGTTAACAGAATGGGAAGCACCCCCCCCCCCCCCCAACACACACACACACACACTCCACGGGGACGTGTCACTGACTGTCTGGGCCCAGGCCATGTGTCCTCAGGTCCTGCCCGGGGGCTGTCTGTTAGGAGCCCCCTCAGCAGGCCTGGGCCTGACGCCTGCCCCTCCACGTCCTCTCCCCAGGGCCTGAGCCTCCGTTTCGCTTGAGTCATTGGGTGGCGAACACTCAAGGAAGCACTGAGAAGGCGCCCGCACGCTGGTGCCCAAGGGCTGATGCCTTTCCTTTACCTCGAGAACAGATGCACACCTGCCTCGGAACAGTAAGACACACCAGACAAAACTACAGCCCGGCAACAGAGCTGAGACTAGGGCTAAAAGGAGGGGAGGATCTGTGCAGCCCCTACTGTCCACAGACAAGGGGGCAGCTGAGCGTCCATCTGCAAAACGGCAGCTCACGCCAAAACGTGCATCATCGAGTCAAGGGCACAGAAGAGCAGGCGAGGACGTCAAGAGGGCTCTGCCTCTCCGCAGCGGGCCCAGCTCCCGGCGACCCTGGGCAGCACCTGGCTAGAAGCCGGGCCCTCTCTCCTGAAACTGCCTCGGCCTCTGGCAGACACGGAGGAGGTGAGACCGTGAAAACAGGTATTTTTAGCAAAAGAGCAACAAGCACCCCCAACTCCCAAACACTCACAGGCTTTGTGCTTTCTGCTTCGCTCTCAGCTCCAGGCTCCCGGCCCTCTCCCCTCGCGCTGCTGGAACTCACCGCCACGGCCTTCAGCGACTGCACGATGATCCAGTGGATCTCGTCGAACAGCTTGCTGGTCACCTCCTTGCCACGGGTGCTCTCCAGGTAGAGCCGCAGGTTGTTCACTGTCCACTTGCCCCCATGGATGTGGTTGTAGTCCTCCTGGGAATGGAAAGGGGGCGGGGGCCCAGGCAATGCACCCTGAGGAATCCAGCGCTTGCCCTTCATGCTTGAACATTTCCCGCGTGCCTCTCCTGTGGGGCTGGCCCCCAGCAACAACGCAGACAGGCCCCTGCCCCAGGGAGGTTGGGCCTCCTACACGTACATGTTTTTCAAATACTCAGCTCTGTCGGATTCTCACAATTAATAATTCATACTCTGCAGCGCCTGCTGGGGAGCGCCACCCAGAGCTCCTTCAAGACCCAGGCACTCATTCTTCCAACTAAGACTCCTCAGGGAGCTGCCCTTGACTAAAGGGAGCCGCCTGTTCCAAGGCTGCACCCTCCCCAGGCAGCCCACAGCCTGTGACAGGTTGATGTCAGGCTATCAGCCCCTGCCTCCATCTGATGGCTCTGCAGGGCCACCCAGCTCCAGAGGGCCCTGGTGTCGCCTGGGGCCTCTGCCATAGCTGCATCCCCCTCCCCGTGTGCTCCTAGCATGGAGCCCCCATAAACCTGCACACTCATCTCTGCCTCCGAGTCTGCTTCCTAGAGAAGCCAAGCTGAGACCCTGTGCCAGGCACGTGACCCCCCTCATACCGTCCCAGCCTCGGGTCCACGTCCCAGCCTCAGGTAAGAAGATGTAGGCTCGGTGGCGGTGGGGGCGGGGGGGGGGGGGGGGTCACGTCACTTGCCCATCTTCCATCCCAGCTGTGCTGGAGCTGGGACCCGAGCCCAGGTTTTGTGACACCAGTGCACTGCTCTTTCTACCTCTCTGTCCTTGAACATTAATCCTCCACTCACTGCCTCTTCTGGAGGCAAGAAGCCGGAAGATGCTGAGGTGTATGAGAATGTTACGGGACTGGGATTCCATTTTCTAAGTAGAAAGTTGAGAACTGTGAACTAAAACGAACCAGCCTAATAGCAAACACACACCACTGACTCAAAGCTGACTGATTTCATATAAAAACAGAGAAATGAACCATATTTTTAAAAAATACCTTTTCAAGGTCAGAGACAAATTCCTTTTACACATCAATTTTTACTTAAATACCTTAAAAGATGAGGTGCTCGAGCTTGTTCACCTCAGATGTACTCTCAAATAACTCAGTGTTTATAACCCTGATCAAAGGACCATCAGAAGTTACAGGAAAAACCAGGTTAACTGCCCCCAGAAACCTTCCTTTTTCCAGTCACAGGTGCGCTTTACTATCAAGAAAAGCTCATGTTTACTTACAAAAAGTATACACCAAGGCCAAACACCATCTTACGCACCGTCTTAGGTATAAAAAGCAAGTAAACATCTCCTGCTGTGCAGCCTGTGGAACATTATTTTATCAGATTTATTTCAAAACTTTCTATCAAATCAGTCTGCAAACATCGCCCATTGTGGGATGCAGCCTGCTCCTTCCACCCCTTTCTCTGCCCGCTGAAGCCGTCTCCTCTGCTGCCGGGAAACCCTCGGCAGTCAGGACCCGCCCTGCCTCCTGGGCCGCGCCCAACCCCTGCTGCACCCCCACTGCAGGACCGAGTCCTCTGCTGTTGCCTCCCCTGCTGCCTCTGAGGTTCCCGAGGGCAGGGCAGCGCTGCACCCCCTGGGCTCTGCCCCCGGGCGCGGGGCGGTGCTCCACCAGGCCCAGGCCGCACCCACAGCCGTCAGCTGCTCCACAGCATTTCAGGCTTCAACACGACTCCTGCTCTTTCCGCAGTTCTCAATTAGAGGCACGTGAAGCTTTCTTTCACTCACGGTTCAAACTTCGGTTTCTCAGAGTAAGCCCCTTCTCACAGCAAACGGAGAAGCAGTTACAAGTAGGACCAATGAGGACAGTCCTGCCTCTTCTACCGCAACATGGAGACAGCAAGCTTAACTGCCTCCTTTTGCTCGCTCCTTCGGTGGATTTCTAGAAAACGGCTTCTGTTCCTTACTGATGGAAACAGACCCAGCTGACTGGTGGCCTGAGAAGCCCCATCAGACGGAACCCTCCCAAGGTCAGTCTGGCGGCCCAGGTCAAAGGGTCTTGGCAGGCTAACGTACTCTGCACTGTCCTCAGGGACACCAGGTGGACTCAAGGTCTGTCACTGCCACTTCCCACCCATGCCGAGACTTCACTCAACATGCCACTTGGCTACAAAGGGTCTGACGTCACCACTCAGCTTTCTCTAAACAGCTGGCAATTTTCGTGCTGCGTAACCTAAAGGATCACTTTCCCGATTCTTATGAATAAAGTCTGGGGTGGGTCATCCTTTCTCCTCTAACCTTAAATGTGACAATGATGCTCTCTCAGTTTCCTCTCAGGAAAACCTGAATGGCAGGTGAACCGGGGTTGGCCTCACACAGAAGACAGCTGTGGCCCTCAGTAAATGGCAGCCACTGTCATCTCATGACCAGCAAGGTAAACACCAGTGCTCCCCTTTGCAGACGAGGAGGGCCAGGGAGGCCGGGTGACTTGCTGAAGTCACAGAGAGGGTACGTGATGGATGAGAGGCTGAGTCCAGGCTGGTCTGACCAAACCCTTCAGTAGGTTACTCAGAAAAGCTTGTTTTCTATCAATATTTACTCTCTACTCAAATTATTACAAAGACCATGGTACTCAAGGCCTCCATTCAACCAAGACCCAAATAGAAGAGTCTTTCATAAAGAAATGAGACCTTCGGAACTTGTCTAGTTAGGATTAGATCAAAGCCCCAAAGCCTGCACAGAACCAACAAATGTCCCGTGGACTGGCCCTCGCTAGCCTCTCCAGGCACCTCTCACTCCACCACCCTCGCTCTAGGGGCTCCAGCCACCCTGACCTTCTTCCACCTCCTGCAATGCTCCTTCCTGCCACAGGGCCGTGGCACCAGCCATACTCTCCGCTAGAACGCTCCTTCCCACCTCCACCTGGGTAACCCCGTTCATACTTCAGGTCTCTGCTCAAGTACCACTTCTGCACAGAAGCCTTCTGCCACCACCTGGACCAGGGGACCCCCTCCATCATCCCACGCTCTTCCAGATGTGCATTCCTACCTGCACAGCACACATCTCAGTTTGCAATTACACACACTCATACAAATCATCAGTGTGATTATTTGATGAGCGTCTTCCCCCCATAGTCTCCAGGCCCCACGAGCGCAGGGACCAAGGTAGTCTTTGCCCATCATGCAGCCCCAGCACTTAGCACGGGAGCAACCAAAGCAGGGACTCAGTGAGGGTCTGTTGAGCGAATGAATGACTAAGCATGAGTCCTCTCGTGTAGTCCTCCCAACAACCCTATATGGTCACAATATTATCTCCTTCTACAAATGGAGAAACTGAGGCTCTGAGAGTCAAAGTAACTTGCCCAAGGCCACAGAACTAGAAAGGCAGGACTTGAACGTGGGGCTTTCTTTGTCCACATGCCCCACCCACACCCCTACCTCCACCCCAGGACACCACACCCGGTACTAGAGCCCCCACTCCTCATCAGGGCCAGAGTATCTTTACTGTCACTCCCGTACCCACCCTGCCCTCTGCAAAGACAGAACACGAAAGAAACCCGCAAGATCAGCCCCCGACCTCAGGCTCCAGCGAGAGGAGACGCTCACCCCGTGTTTCTGGATGGCGACGTTGGTGAGGTGGACGAACATGTTGTCCAGCTCGCTGGTGCTTGGCGTGTACTTGACGGTGCAGAAGCGGCAGAAGCCGAGCTTGTACCTGGGTGGGGATTCAGACGCCGTCACACCCGGGGGAGAAGCACAAACGTCCAGCACCTGGTTCTCGAAAAAGAGCTGCTTTTTTTGTTTTAAACTTTTAAAAGAGCTGCTTTTTAACTTTTTTAATGGATTTTTTAATAATAGCTTTATTAAGATAACATTCAGATGCCACATAACTCACCCCCCTAAAGTATACGACTCAGCGGTTTTTGGTATATTCAGAGTCGGGCCACCATTACCACAATCAATACAACATTTGGGTCACCCCCAAAAGAAACCCGGTGACAACCAGCAGTCGCTCCCCAACCCCAGTGCCGGGCAAACACCAATCTACTTCCTGTCTCCAGAGATTTGCCTATTCCGGGCATTTCACATAAACAGAATGATACCGTGTGTGGCCTTCTCTGTCTGGCTTCTTCCACCGAACACGTTGGCAAGGTTAGAAGAGCTGCTTTTATTTACAAGAGTGACGCTAGCACCAAGGTTAACCGCTCAACACCACCATGTGCCAGGCACCCCATGTGCGGAGTGCTTCGCTGACCCTCGTGGTGCTGGGGAGCACCGAGGGTCATGGCACAGCACAGTCTGAGGAAAGGAAACAGCACTCCGGGGCTCTTACATGTAGCAGCGCAGCGGGCGGTACGTGGACACCAGCACGTACAGGCGCAGGTCGAACTTCCTCCCGCCGATGAGTAGGGGGTTGTTAATGTAGAGAGAGATCACATAGGCTTCCTTGGTGGACTGGGACACGAACCTGACGCGGCAGACACGGTCAAGATCAGATGCAAGACCAAAGGTGCTGAGTCGGCTGGGGATGAGCTCCTCGCCTCGGGTTAAGTGAGCGGCGGGCTCATCAGGGAGAAAACGAGGGTGAGGAGCATCCCGGGGGAGGAGCCCCCACCCTGGTGACAGAGCCAGCAGCTCCTGGGAACCCAGCAAGGAAGTGCTCCCCGGGCCTGAACCCCCGGGGCCTAGCACCTGCCATCTGACGTAAACACACTCCACCTGCCACTCCTCACAGGGCAAGGATCACAGCCTCCAAACCCCGGGGGAGACTTGGCCTGACCGGCGCCCAGCGCTGCTCCGACTGCTGGCCGCGCATGCTGACTGGTGATCGGCGCAGATTAACTCGGTCCGTGCCCACCTCACCTGCACCCCGCGCCATGCGGGTGGTGCTATTAGCGTCCCAAGTCTACCCAGATGAGGCATCTAAGAGTCTACACAACAAAACCTACTCAGACAGTAAGTGTCAGACAGGGATTCAAACGCAGGCACCCTGGGCCCAGGTCTTAAGCAGGTGCTTCTGGGCCTCAGAAACACCAGGACTGGCCGGGCCTCACACCAGCTTTCAGAACAAAGGGCGCCCGAGGCTCCCGGCTCCTGGACCTTACGCTGCTCGACCACCACTTCCCTCTGCCGCTCCCCTCGGGGAGAGTCTACAGCTGGGCCGCTACTGCAGCCACACGGCCTTGCCCTGCTGCCACGCGACAGCGACGTACACCTAAGAGCAAGCGAGGGCCACCCAGTCCTCGGCCCAAAGACTGACGGATGGCGTGAAGCTATCAGCTAGGAGGCACACGGGGTGGGTGGCTCCCCACACTTACGAAGATGTCTTGCTGTCCCGGGACCACTTTTTGATCTGCGAGAGCTTGTTGATCAGAAAGATGCCCTTTCCCTGGGCTTTGCCGCAAGGTTTCATGATCCAGGTGCTGGAGGGGCTCTTCCTGAACTCCTCCACGAACAGGTTGTAGTCGGCGGGCAGCATATAGGTGACCGGAACAAAGTCTGAAAGGGACAGCAGAGGGGACAACGGTGAGCCAGCCCACCAGCGGCCATGAACAGAAAAACACGGCCACCACCTTTTCAGGGGCCGGCTTCACTGCCCCCCACCCCCAACCCAGCATCTACCAGAAAAGGACCTCTGTCGTTCAATTCCTGCACAACAAGGGAGCTTTCCTACCCGTGTGCTCAGCACTTGACAGGTCGGCACCATCTAATCCCCACACCGACCTGTGGGCCAGGCACTATCATCATTCCCATTTATCAGACAAGGAAACTGAGGCCTAGAGAGGTGGGTTATATGATTTTTCTCGGGTATGTAAAGGGATTCTGAAACTATCCGACAGTCCAGATGGGACTGTCACCGGTCCCGTGGAACTGGTGACATGGACACGATGGAACAGGGACAGCCTTCTCCCTGCATATCACCAGACACAGTAATGATCCTTTGTGGCAGTTCGTAGCTCAGGCTGTGTTCCCCCCATGCTGAGCCCCGAGGACAGTCTGTCCCTCACATGCAGGCAGCACATTCCCAAGGCACTCATGGAAACAGCTTGAGGCCCCCCCATTCTGGAGACACTCGGAATGAACGAGGTGCCCGCCACAACTTGCACAGACTCCCACCCACCAGAGCCAACAGTCACCATCTTGGTGCCTCGTGCCACTGAAGTAAAAAACTCAACTATTTACTTAAAACTTGAGGCCAGTGAAAGAGGCACAAACCCAGATAGAGGTATTTCCCATTTTCATCTTTTTCTGCCAGGGGACTGCCTTCTTTCTCCAGCTCCTTCCTGTATCTTTTAATATTCTTCACCATCAGATCCTTCCGTGTCAGTTCGTAGTGGTTCGGAAAATGGTTGACTATTTGATCGTCGGAGAGCCGATAGCCCGTTTCGACACTAAAAACATTTCGGATGGTTTGCACACTCATCCTGAAAGAAAAGGATGAGCAAGAGGACAGCTCAGAGTATGTCCACGTGGTGGCAGCACTCGTCAAAGCCCAGGGGACTCTCGACCCGGAAGCGCGCTCCCTCAGAGCTGACCTGTTCCCCCAGCTCCTGGTGCAGGATGGTGTCCCGTGACCGGCTGTGACCTGAACCATCTGAGACACAGGCGGTTTTGATTCTGTACCCTGAACAGTTTCACTCTCTGGCACAGTAAATGCTCAATGTTTATTCATCAGTTACACCACTGATTGTTGATAACAAACTAATGAAAGACAGCCTCCTTCAGACTCTGAAGTCAGGAAACTCATTTACACAGTATTTGCACCCAAAGTCAGGAAGGACAAAGACCCCTTAAAACCAAAATCACAAGGTCATTCCCGGGCCCTGAGTCCACAGCTCACATTCCTAGAGAGACCTGTGACAGGCCAGCTGAACTGGCTGCACCCCATGGAAAGGGGGAGTTGTAAGAGAAATGCTCCAATCCTCTAAGGAGGCTAGTCTCCCTGCCACACCTATCCCTCCTCGCCAGTTCCAGAGGCGGGGAAGGAGCAGGAAGGACAGAAGGCTGGCACCAGCAAAGGAGCCAGAGTCACAAAACAAGGCGGGTCGTCATGTGGCCTCTCACTCCCCAGTCCCCATCCCGCCCCACCCCCATCCCACCCCACCGACCACAGGGCTTCTTTTCACTCCATGGTCATGAGAAGACAGGGATTATTATTAATTTTTTTTTACTATTTTGGAAAAGCTCAACCACATGCAAAAGTAGAGAGAAAAGTGTACCAGAACCCCATTACCCCACTTCAACAGCTGTCACACGCAGCCAGGCTTGTCGTGTCTGTACCCCACCTGCTCCCCACAGCACTGGCTTATCCTCAAGCAATTCCCAGACAGCGCATCATCTCTTCCAAAAAATCCCTGTAAGGATCTCTAACAGTTAAGGCTTCCTTTTTTTAATTGTTATTATTATTTTTCCCTGCTTTTTCTCCCCAAATCCCCCCAGTACATAGTTGTATATTCTAGTTGTAGGTCCTTCTAGTTGTGGCATGTGGGACGCCGCCTCAGCGCGGCCTGACGAGCGGTGCCATGTCCACACTCAGGATCCGAGCCAGTGAAACCCCAGGCCACCGCAGCAGAGCGTGAGAACTCAACCACTCGGCCGCGGGGCCGGCCCCTGGGCTTCCTTTTTATATTGTACGATATCCTCTTTCATACTGTTACCACAACTGAAAAAAAGTAGCAGTAACTCCTGAAATCATCAAATGCTAGTCAGAGTTCAGATTTCCCTAATAAATATTTTTTACAGCTGGTGCAAATAAGGGCCGGAACTCCCGATTAATTGTTCTCTCTCACGTCTCTTCTAATCTACACATTCTCCCGCTTTTTTTTAAGCTTTTATTTGCTGAAGACCCTGGGTCATCTGTCCTGTAGGTTCTCCCGGGCTCTGGGCTCCCCCGACTTCCTGTAACCTGTGAGGCAGACCCAGAGGCGGCAGGAGCTGCAGGCCAATTTCTGGGCAGGGCTGCGTCCTGGGTGGCGTGTACTGACACCAGCAGGCACCTGCAGCTGGTCAGTCATAGATGAGAAATATGATGCGACCCACAACCGAGAGCCACATAGGTAACTCTGAATTTCCCAGCAGCCACATTAAAACAAGACAAAAAAAGTTAAAATAGGTGAAAATAATTTTAATAGCGCTTATTTAATCCAATATGTCCAAAATATTATCATTTCAACATATAATCAATATGGAAGTTAGTGATGTGTAACTTTACACTTGCTTCTCCATGCTAAGTCCTCAAAACGTGGCGTGCATTTCACTGGACGGCACAGCCCCGCTGGAGCGGCACAGCGAAGCACGCGGGAGCCCGTGGCCAGCGGCCCCCACACCTGACAGACCTAGACCCTTATTTCGTTAGGGGTTGCAAAATGGTGATATTCTTTTTCATTCCTCCTTCATTTATGAGCGGGAATATTTCTACAAGGAGAAATTTCCCTTCATCAACAATTTAGATAACCCGAAAAATAGTTTATACAGGAAAGACTGAATAAAACGCTAGATTCTTTCATTTACTTACCAGTTTATCATTGAAATAAGGAGCTGATCCCTACCATTCTCAGATGTGTGACACGTTGTGTTCTGGGATCTATTACCACAAAATAATTACCCTACTTAAGATAACCATTTTATTCTATCTCATGGTTTTGTGGGTCAAGAATTTGGGAAGGGCTCAGCTGAGCGTTCTTCTGCTCCAAGTGGCGTGACTGAGGTCACTGGGTGGCATTCAGCTGGCAGATGGGCTGGTCTGGAGGGTCCAAAAAGGCTTCATTCCCCTCTGGCACCCTGGTGGGCATGGCCGGAAGGCTGGGGGCAGCTGCCCCTCCCTGCACAGGCCTACACACAGCAAACAGTCCCGGGAGAGTCCGGCTGCTCACACAGCGGCTCAGGGCTCCTGGAGATGGTTCCCACAGAGGAGATGGAAGCTGCTAGTTTCTTAAGGCCTGGGCCACACACGTATCAGTTTCACCATATTCCACAGGTCAAAGCAGTCACAGAGGCACCCAAATTCAAGGGGAGGGGACAAAGACTCCATTTCTACAGGGGAGTAGTGTTTAAAACTTTGTGGCCATTTTAACGTGCCACAAATTGTGAGTGGGTTTTGTTTTGTTGCATTTTTATGAACTCACAGATTCAGACATATTTGATGAGTTTCAATCTGTTACAATTATTCCCACGGAAGCTCAAACTGTCCCCGTCTGGGGCAAAAGGAGCCCTCCAAGTCGTCTCCTGAGTCGTATTAAGGTGACTCCAGCAGTCCTCGACAACGTCCCTGCTCTCAGGTGTGACAAGGTGTTCCAAGCTCACCTTGTGCGTGTATTTCTTCCTGAGGCCTGGCACCGTCATTTCTCCAAGAAACAAGGGACCCTTCCAATGAATAAACATGCACCTACTGGGCAGACTGACTCTAAAATGGTCCCAATTCCCCACCCTTCTTGTTTCCATCCCACGTCATTTTGTAGCCACTCCCACCAGGAGGTGAAATCTATTTCTCCTTGAATTGGGGCACACCTGATGCCTTGCTTGGGCCAAAAAGAATGCGGCAGACGTGATGTGGGCCACTTCTGAGACTGGCCCCGAAAGGCCTTGGGAGCTGCCACCTTCCCCCTTGGACCCTGCCACCCACAGAGAACAAGCCCAGGCTCCTCGGCGGGAGGGATGGGAGGGATCTGTGGGCAGAAGCCCCTGCCGTCCTAGCCGAGGGCCTCCTAGACCAGCGGGGCCCAGCTGACCCGCCAGCTGGCAGCAGATGCCTGCACGAGCCCAGGTAGTGTCAGCTAAGTCTTGTTAGGCCAAAAGAACAACCCAGCCAAACCCACGAAACCACTCATAAAAAACGCCGTTTGACGCCCCTAAGTTTTGTAGTGTTCAAAACTCACCATCAATTTGGCAACAGACAACGAAGCCACCCGCTCTAGCACAGCCATTGTTCTCGCATTTCTCGTTGCTTCTCCTTCCTGCCCAGATGCAGGCTGTTTTCGCACAGAATTTTTGCACAGAACACAAATTCAATTTCATAACATGCTTTTCCTCATATTTACTGTCATACAATTTTCCGAACTGCTGTATATTCATTGCAATTATTTTAATGGCTCCATCAGTTACGTATTTACTCTCCCAAAATGGTGAACATTTAGTTGTTTCTAATATCTTACCCTAACCTATTTCTTAAGAACTGACAGTAACATTTAGTGCTTAAAACAGGAGCTCTTGGGGCTGGCCCCGTGGCCAAGTTCGCGCGCTCAGCTGCAGGCGGCCCAGTGTCTCGTTGGTTCGAATCCTGGGCACGGACATGGCACTGCTCATCAAACCACGCTGAGGCAGGGTCCCACATGCCACAACTAGAAAGGACCCACAACGAAGAATATACAACTATGTACCGGGGGGCTTTGGGGAGAAAAAGGAAAAAAAAAAAAATCTTTAAAAAAAAAAACAGGAGCTCTTAAGATATCAACTATCCAAAGTTATTATACTGCTTAGCTCTTTTCTTCCCTCTCTCATTGTCTCTCTTTTGTTAAGAATAGCTCCAGGGGCCAGCCCAGTGGTGTAGTGGTTAAGTTCATGCTCCACTCGGTGGCCCGGGGTTCGCCAGTTCGGATCCTGGGTGAGGACCTACATACCACTCATCAAGCCATGCTGTGGCAGGCATCCCACATACAAAATAGAGACAGACTGCTACAGATGTTAGCTTAGGGCCAATCTTCCTCACCAAAAAAAAAAGAGAGCGACAGAAAGAACAGCTCCAAAATGCTTCTTATTTGGCATGAAGAAGAGAGCACTCCACTCCTTCGCTGACCACTGATCACCTACTCAGAGAAGCCAACAGAACTGAGCATCTGCTGAGCCCGTGGCACAGAGCTGGGGATGCAAAGTGATAAGTACAAAACATTGTCTTTTTTTTTTTGAGGAAGATTAGCCCTGAGCTAACATCTGCCGCCAATCCTCCTCTTTTTTGCTGAGGAGGACTGGCCCTGAGCTAACATCTATGCCCATCTTCCTCCATTTTATATGTGGGATGCCTGCCACAGCATGGCCTGCCAAGCGGTGCCATGTCCGCACCCGGGATCCGAACCCACGAACCCCAGGCTGCCAAAGTGGAACGTGCACACTTAACTGCTGCGCCACTGCGCCAGCCCCCAAAACACTGCTTATCCAGCCTTTTCTTGCAGAGCTCTTATGAAACAGGGATCTGGATAAATTATTTAATTTGACCTCTGAGGAGTAAGAACATAAACTCAACGCCAAACCATATACCGGTGCTGGATTTCTCCATAAACGCTCTCCCCAGCGGCATTCCTGCTCCTGGCGAGAAATCAGTTGTGGTTCAAGCGTAGGGAACTCTAACTGCCGCTGGGAGCAAAGCAAGGGGCTCCCTCCTCACCTGCTGGAGACGGAAGCTAGGTGCTGTCCACGCTATGCTGGGCTGCGCTGGGCGCTGGGGCTGCTGAGACAAGCCAGGCACGGTCCTCACTCTCAAGGGCTCACAGGAGCTCGTAAGGAGGGACAGGCGGGGAAGTCACGAATCGTGGCACCCAGCATGTGCTGCACGGTACCCCAATAAAGCAGTCAGGGAGCCTGCGAGAGCCACAGGTGGCTTCCGGGTCAGGCAGCACGCGTGCTAGTGCACAACAGGCGACAATGGCACACGCTGATCACTGAGCGCCCACCCCGTGCCGGGCACTGCTCCAAGCCCCATGCTACACTGACTCACTCAGACCTCCGACAAGCGTATTTGCAAACAGAGCTCAAGTCCTCTGCTAACGGCCACCCAGACGGCAGTGGAGGAGCTCGGGGGTGCCACCCAGCATGACTCTTGCTCCAGGGCCTGGACACCCAGCCCCTGGATGCCCTGCGTCTCCCAAGGATGGGCTGGGAGGGGGCAGAAAGCACAGCACGTACGGAGGTGCAGAAGCAAGAAGGTCTCAGCAGGTCACCGGGGGAGAGTGTGCAGCCTGCTGCTTGGGGGGAGTGGGCTGGACAGAGGCCGGGACATCTCTCAGGGCAGCAGCAGGGAGAGTGAGTCTTAGGCAGCGGGGGAGATGTGCAGGGTGAAAAAGCCCCCAGAGACCCTGATGTGCTCCCACACCAGACGCCCCACCCCAAAGATTCACTGCAACGCTCTGGGCCCAGGAGCTGCAGAGGGTCTGGGATGGCAGAGGCAGCGAGCAGATTTACGTCTTGACAGGTAACCCTGCCGGAAGGCGGAGGCTGCCCTGAGGCAGGGGCCCCTTCAGATGCTATGACTGTCACCCCGAGGGAGGGAGCAGACCAGGCCTGGACCCAGGACCTCATCCGGATGAAGTGGGGGGGGGGGGCGGGGCGGGGAGAGGAGTCTAAGACTCCCAGATTCTTGGCCGGGTGGAGCCAATGCCAGAACACCGCTTCTCTTTTCCTCGTCTAACTCACTTTCCAGTTGTTTTCTATTTAGTCTAACGAGCACCCTCGGCATACCAGAGGGAAGCTAAAGGAGGCCCAGAGCCCTCTGCACAGTGCGCTTCCCAGCACGGAACTGACTGTGACGAACGTGACTGGGGGGAGGGGTGGGCTCTGGTTCCCCCCAAATTCCCACAGTGCTATGCCCCCTCGGCTGTGCGGAAACATGCCCGGACTTCTCCCCCAGGCTGACAAACAGCAGCGCCGGAACACTCCACAAGGTTGCGAACCGAGAGCTGGCTCGGCGTGTGCTCACAAAGTGCCCTGGGATGAAAAACGTGTCATGGGAGGCACACGACGGCCTGGAGACCCCGACCTACCTCGGGGCACGCAGGCCTGCACAGGTGCAGTCTGCACTCTGGTGCTAGAAATAACACCACCCACGAACAGGCTTCAGGGAAACAATTGAATGTGGCTCTTTGTACTCACCAGTAAAAATTCCAGTCCTCGTTTTCTGTCACTTGGACCCATCCTCTCTTCTCAAAGTTATTTATCAGCACCGACTTCTCGATGTCAGTGACCCATTTCACTTTTCCTGCCATAATCCTGGAAGAGATCAGCTTAGCAGAGCTCTGAAACTTCCACAACCAACTCCCCCCATCCCAAAGGAATCCTGCAGACGTGCGAGCTTCCACCCTCACCCCAGCTCCACACACTCCCCGCAGTGGTCTCAGCCGGGGCAGACCGCCCCCAGGGGACACTGGCAACATCCGGACGCATTTCGTTTGTCACCACCGGGGATGGGGGATGCTTCTGGCACCCAGTGTGCAGAGGCCAGGGACGCTGCTCAACACCCTACAACGTACAGGAGGGCCCCCCGGGACCAAACATCCAGCGCAAAATGTCAGTTGTGCCAAGACTGAGAAATCCTGGTGGAGTGGGACAGAAAGGCAGCAATGAAATAAGCCCCAAGTTCTGTTTAATGGCAACTGTGACAGGAGCCACAGCAGGGAGGCACCTGGAGCTCCGAGGGCCTGGGGCAGCTGGCTCTGAGGGGGGACTCTGGAGCTGACTTCCGCTGGGTGGGCAGGCATACCTGTCCCCATGTGGGCCCCTCCCCCAGGAACGCCTACCTCCCTGCCTTCTCCCTGGTCTGCTGCACTCTCTGTAAGTGTGGGTGATTTTTAAGCATTTAACCACCTCGATCCCTTGTTTAATGACCTCCGTGGCTCCCCAGTGCACCTGAAATACGCAGACCCCTGGCCCTCACCTGCTTCTCCAGGTACATCTTAATGCCGCCTTCTCCTTCACCTGCTCTGTTCTTGCCACACTGGCCTTTTCTGCTCTCTTCCACCTCAGGGCCTTGGCACACGCTGGGTCTCGGCCTGCCGCTCTCCCCCTCCCTCGCTGCCTGGCTAAGTTACTGCCCATTCATCTATCTGCCAGCGAAGGAATGTCCCTTCCTCCACAAAACCCCAACTCCCCAGACCGGGCGCACGGCTCCTCGGCACCCCTGCAGCCCTGCCCCTGCTCCAGGGCGGACCTGGCTTCCTTCCTCACTGCCTTGTGCCCCTAGCCTAGCACGGTGCCTGGCCTGCAACATGCTCAATGCAGACAGACTGGCTGCAGTCCCAGGCCTGTCAGAACCACGTGTGACGTCGAGCAAGTTACCTGACCTCTCTGGACCTTAGTTTCCTGCTATGAAAAGTCTGGTTTCCAAACGGCTCGGGCGGGTAGTGTGGGATCCCAGGCCCCCAGCCCAGCTCCAGCCAGAGCAGCTTACATATGGTAACATTGGTATGCAATTTCATCTGAAGGCTCCCGCGCCAACCAGCTTGGAAGCCAGGGGACCTGAGGGCCGTTTGCAGATGGAGGCGCCTCCTCTGTGGATGGGCATAGCTTCCCTTTTGGGGCAGCTTGATAGGTCAGAAGAGGCGTGGGATGTGGGGATGACCCATGCACACCCTCCTCAGGAGAGGGAAAGAGAGGCACTCCAGGGACAACATCCACCAGGTGGAGCCCAGGGTGCTTCCACACAATGTCAGCCCGCCCCCTCCTCACCCCAAAACCCCCAGCAAGGCTGGCAGTGTCAAAGAGGTGGGACTGTGGTAGTACAGGTCCACGGCTGGGGTTTGAGGCCCAGCTCCACCACTCACAGCTGTGTGACTCTGGGCAAGGTACTTAACCTCTCTGAACTTTCGTTTCCTCATTTGCAAAATGGGGATAACAACAGTATCTACGCACCTCGTGGGGTTATGGTGAGGATTAAGTGAGTGAATACACGGACAGCACTGGGAGCTGCGCCTGGCACAGAAAGCACTCAAGCAACACCTGATATCATCATCATCTTCCCCATTTTACGGATGAGGAAGCTGAGGCTCAAAGGCCAGGGGCCTGTGTAAGAACCAGACCGAAGGGAGTCATGGTGCCTTGATTCAAGCCTAGGGTGACCCCACCCTAGAGTCCACCTCTCCCCACACAGCCCACGGCTTCCCTCCGTGAGCCGGCCTTCATCAGGACGAGGATGACACCCACAGGGGCGAGGTGAGGGACAAAGGGACTGCTCTCTGCGAACTATGAGGTGCCATGTGACAACCAGATAAGGCGAACTGATCGGTCAGGATCGGCGTGGAGCCAGCACCCCCATGGGAATGAGGGCAGAAGCCCCGCAGCAGCTGGACCCTCACGTGTGGGGACCACGTGCCCCCGCAGGGCAGCGAATCCACGGGCCTCACTGGTGTGCACACGTCACGGCCGACCGCCGAGGGGTCCCCTTCCTCTCCGACTTCAGCCTGCAGAGCCCTCGTCCCTGCTGAACCCTGCTCGTGTTCTGCCCTTAGAGGCCACCGCAGACTCGGCGTTCGGGTGAGAACCGCGCCCCAGCCTGGCCTCGCCCGCACCACCCACACGCTGCGCTTCAAACACATCTCACCGGGCAGCCTCACGCAGCCGCTGACCAGCCTGGGGACGACGGCAGAGGCAAGGGCAACAACGTAAACCAGCAAGGGGGGGGCCTCCGCCTGTACCATGCTTTAACGATCACAAACGCTTCCAGGGCTGCGCCCCAACCCAATGGGGCAGACGGGGCCAATATCTCAGCCCCCTTTAGGAGCAGGAAACGGGGCCTCCGAGGGGTGAGCTCCTCTCCCTGACCCCAGTGCCCTCTCAGGGTGTGGCCAGACGGTCACGGAGGAGGCCCCCCAGCTGGACCTACCATAGGCACTTATGGAGCCCGCGCGACGTCCAACTTCTCTTCAGTTTCCCTCACTCCTGCCGTGGGTCCTTCCCTAAAAGAAAATTAATACAAGATGAAATGTGCGCAGCACAAGACCAAGAGACACTCAGCTTCAGGAACACGGCAAATTGGGACCAGCCAGAGGATTCGGGGGGAGGGGCCTTCAGTTTACCCAGAAGATGCCCGCGGGTTCTCCTCTGGCTGCAAGAAACACTTCTGAATTCTTTTACTTATTAACTCCTGCCAACCTTTTCGAGCTGCCACGCCACCCCTTGGCCTCAGTCACCCGCTGCTTTGGTGGGACTCGATGACTTCCTTGCTGTTCTGGACACACATAACCCTCTCCCGCCAGCCAGCCTGTACCAACGCCGTTCCCTCCCATGAAAGGCCTTTCTCGATGCTTCTTATCCAACTCCACCAACCACATGAGCAAGGCACAGTTCACAGGCCACTTCCCCAGGGAGCCATTCTCATCCACTGGCTGGAATTCACGTTTCCCCCCAGGAACCCTCTGGCTGCCTCCCCCAGTCTTCGGGTGCTCAGAACTCCCCACCTGGCACGTTAGTCCTCTGGGTGCGCCCCTCCCACAGATGCAGGAGGGCGGGGCTCTCCCACTCGCTGATTCTAGATTTAAGCGCAAGCATTTGCAGCAAACCTCCTAGTCCATGTGCCCACCCTACGAGCTCCAGCACCGAGCCCACGGGTACACGAGAGGCAAGCCATGACCACGTATTGCGCGAGTGCATGCGTGGGGAAGAGCAGAAATCCTCGAGGGCAGTCCTCTGAACCTGACTCTTCACTTGCAACTGTCCCTTGCTTGGAAATGTTATGGGTTGAACTGTGTCCCCCAAAAAGATACATTGAAGTCCCAACCCTGGTCCCTGTAAATGTGACCTTATTCGGAAGTGGGCTCTTCATGGTTAAGATGAGGTCATTCAGGTGGACCCTAATCCAATGACAGGTGTCCTGATAAGAAGGAAACAGAGAGAGAGAGACACACACATGCAGAAAACACCATGTGAAGACACAGGGACACACAGTCACAGAGGGAAGGTGGCCATGTGAAGATGGAGGCAGAGACAGAAGTGATGCTGCCACAAACCAAGAAATGCCTAGGGCCAGGAGGCAAGCGCTCCTCCCCTGGATTCTCCAGAGGGAGCGCGGCCCACGAGCACCTCGACTTCAGACTCTGGCCTTACTGCGCCACCAGCTGTGGCACTTGTTACCGCAGCCCTAGGAAACCACGAGATGTAACCATCCTAAACTCCACGGAAAAAGAAGACTGAGAAATGTATGCCTACAAAGAGTTTTAAATATATATGTGGGAGACAGAGCACAGTAAAGTGATGAGCAAGAGGACAAGATAGTCATCTGTGGTTTAAAAAAAAAAAGAAAGGAAGACATGAACTAAGGCCACCTCTCCTTTCAAGAGACATGGGACCTCTTTTCAGAAATGTGCCAAAACCACCCCCAAGCACCAATGATGAGGCAGCCCCGGGAAGAGCCAGAGGAGGGCCAGTGGCTTGCTCCACAGCTGACCCTTGGAGGACCCAGTTCATTTCCAGTGCCGACATGCCTGAGCCTCGAATACTGGCGAGTTCTCTTGGGGCCTCCACCTCCTGTCACACAAATGGGGATGAGAGCAGCAGCTCCTCTGCAGGCTCGCTGGGATTGCTGCAAGGTTGTTTGGGGGACGCACAGCAGGTCCCCCAAACAGGTGACGGATATGAAACAAGTACATCGGGCAGAAAGAGCTGAAGCTCTTCCCGACTCAGCAGCGCACCCTCCTCCACTCCAGCCCCTCTTACAGGCAGCCCGCCAGGCTGCTGGCCGGGGCTGGAGAGCAACCTGCCCTCACAGAGGTAGTAATCACACATTTATATTTTCATCAAAACAACAGCCACCACTTAGTAAGCACTGGGACGTGTCGGGCACGGGGTCGGGCAGTTCGCGCACATCCTCCTCTAAGATGTATGTTTCTGTGGCTCACGTGATGCCGTGGGGCAGGCAGTCATCCCATCTGTCAATGGGGAAAGTGGGGCTTGGACACTAAGAGGCTATGACCTGTTGACAACCTACACTGCCTCCCTCCCACACAACGTATCAACCGTCAGTGTATACGTGTCTCCCGCCTCAGACTCCAACCTCCCGCAGGGCAGGGGGTGGGCTGACTCATCTGTCCCCCAGCACCCAGCTGGGGCCAGCACAGGAAGGGGGCTCAGAAATCGTCTGCAGAACAGACACATGAACCAGCTGGGCCATCCCCACAGTATAGAAGCCCGAGCTGACTCCTTCCCAGCCCTGAGAAATACTAAGCCCTCTTCCTTAGAAGAAGTAAATAAACAGATACCTGATGCCAGATTGTTTTCCTGTCACCTCCTCCTAAAACAGAAAAAAAAAAAAAAAAGGAAGGTTAACAGTAGCATGTAATGAACTTGAAATGTCACATCCCTACTGGTTCGCATGAACTGATGCATCTGAATTTTAAGCCACTCGGTCAGCTACTCTCAAAGCTAAGCATCAGGAAAACAGACTGATGTGCTGATCTTTATGCTGCTCACAGCTTGAAATCGCAGTGGGCTGTCACCACCTGAGGTATGTCAGCCGCAGAAAGCCATCCTGAAACCAGACAGTTGCAGAACACAATGTGGGTCCCATTCCTGGGGCAAGTGGGCAGGATCTTCACAAGCTCGAGCACAAGCTCCCACAGGGGCAGCCCTGGGCGTCTGGGCCATCTGTGGTCTAGCTTCTATCCGTCCACTCAGCATTGACAGCCACTCTGTGCCGGGCCCACGACAGGAGACACAGAGCTGCCCGGGACGAGGTGCTCCGGGACAGTCCTGATCCAGGTGAGGCAAGAGGTACACTCAACAAGCTGTAAGGCCAGCGGCAAAGTGCTTTCACAACCCTACAAAGTTCAACTGTGGCCCTGAGGAGCAAGTGACTATCAATTCAGTGCAGCACCAAATTGTGTCAGCTCTACACCAGAAGACTCCAGATCCACGCCTGCAATCCTGGACAACCGCAGGAGGACCAGACTGGTTTCCTTAGTGCCATCCTTACCCCCCTGCAACCCATTCTCCACCCAGAAGGCTGAACTCTTTACACACACAAAGCAAATCACGTCCCATCATGAGAGCAGAAACACTGTTCCACTTTATCTCCCGCTGAATCCTCAGCACCCAGGTCAGTGTCCAGTGATGGCAGGCGCTCAATCAATATTTGATGAATTAACAAAAATAAAGAAGTGAATTCCTTGCAAACTGGTGCAGCCACTATAGAAAACAGTATGGAGATTCCTCAAAAGATTAAAAATAGAACTACCATATGACCCAGCTATCCCGCTACTGGGCACCTATCCAAAGAGCTTGAAGTCAGCAATTCCAAAAGTCCTGTGCACCCCAATGTTTATTGCAGCATTTTTTACAATAGCCAAGACATGGAAGCAACCTAAGCGCCCATCAACAGATGATTGGATAAAGATGTGGTATATATACACAATGGAATACTACTCAGCTGTAAAAAAGAACAAAATTGTCCAATTTGCAACAACATGGATGGACCTTGAGGGTATTATGTTAAGTGAAATAAGCCAGATTGAGAAGGACAATCTCTGTATGACTCCATTCATATGAGGAATTTAAACTTGTAGACAAAGAGAACAGATTAGTGGCTACCAGGGGAAAGGTGGGGTGGGGGGTGGACAGAAAGCGTGAAGGGGTGCACCTACAACACGACTGACAGACAATAATGTACAAGTGAAATTTCACAAGATTGTAACCTAACATTAACTCAATAAAAATTAAAATAAATAAATTAAAAAAAATAAAGAAGTGAATTCCTTCCAAACACAATCAAACAAGTGCTGTTTGTGCCCAGCAGTGAATCAGGCACGGCCCAGAGGCCTTGCACTTCGTGGAGTCACGACCACTCTCAGACGAAAGCCAGGACAACCTTTTGGGAGAAACAGCAAGCAGAGGAGTCATTTCACACCTCTGGGTCCAGCCATCAGAAAACGGGAGCCCTTTCTGCTCCATCCCCACTACCCCAGACACTTCCATCACTACAGTCTCAACAAAGTCCCAGCTAGGCCAAGATTCTAGGGCATCTGAACTGCTTTCCAGTTAACATTCTTTGAAAAGGAAAAAAGAGCCACCTTTAAATAAAAAATATAAACGATGACTTCACTTGGGCAGATGCATTCGTTGGCAGCTGTCTTGCCACTGTCCACCTCCCATTCCCACCAGGCGACAGCGCCATGCCCCCCGCGACCGTTTACCGGTGCTTCTAAGTCCCTGAGTGCAGAGCTGGGCCAATCTTTTTGTACTGCCAAAGCCCAGCGCTGAAATGTGCTCATTAAATGTTTCCTGAGCAAAGAACGCTTTGAAAACCCCAAACGGCTTACAACGGTAGGATACTCTCACTTTTAGAACTATCCCCTCTAACGCCCCAGCTACTCTACAGAGTGGAGGACCGTCTCCGCCCCGTCCCCTCTACCTGATGGGGAAAAGGGTGGGAATGCCTGGGTCCGGCGCCCCAGAGAGAGGCGAGTAAGGCGGGAAAAAGATATCTCCAGTCTCCTGCCCAGAGCTCTAGCCACAGGTACACTGCGCCCTGCAAGACGCCAACACAAAAAAGCAGACTGCAAATGAATGAAAAAGCCTAGGAACAATGAAATTCTGGGATATCCAAGAATAAGAAGAATGCAATTACAACTATCGGGAGGCACGCGGTAAATCATAGGAACTCGGAGGAAGAAGAGAGGCACAGTGGTCAGCACCAGGCTTCCCGGAGGACGCGGATCCGGCGAGCAGCATCTAAACCAAACGGTCGCGGCCGCGTAGACACGGGCGCCCACAACCGCTCGCGCATGCGCACTCGCCCCCCCACGCACGGCCGCACCCTCGGCGCAGGAAGGCGACGGCCTCGACGGCGGGGCCTCACCTGAGGGCGCAGAGCGCCCAGGAGCGCCGAGCAGGGCGGCCCCGCGCCGCGCCCCGGCCCCGCCTCCACCCGACTGCGGCGCCCTCACAAGGACAACGCCCGCAGCCCGCGGCCCGGCCCGCCGCGCGCCGCGTTCGACTTCCGGGGCGGCGCCATGGCAACCAAAGACGCGGCGCCGGCGCGCGACCGCTTCCGGGGTCGGGCCTTCCCGGCCCGTGTCTACGCCCCGCGCCTGGGGAACCGCTGTGCCCCCGGCTGAGATCCTAGGACGAGCCGGGCGGTCCACCCCCGAGCCTCGCAAACGTCCGGGCCCAGAAATGAGGTTGAGAGAGGGCACGGGGCGCGGGATCGAGCCTGACGGTGGGAGGCGGAGCGGTGTGATGATGGGGGCCCCGGGGGTGCAGTCCCCTCTCTGTGCGCTCTGCTGCTCGGATTCCGGCGCTGTAAAATTGCGACTGTTGTTTGCACCTCCGTCGTAGAGTTGTTGTGAGGGCAACGTGACATGTTGCGCTCAGCATCTAGTAGTCAATAAATAGCCTACTCCAGGGTCACCTCATTTGTTAAGTGTTCCCCCAGCGTGGGGCAGGACTAGTTCCTCAAACTATGTCATCAATTCCTGGTAGGAAGCGGCAGCGGGGCCTGGTGAGAAACTTAAAGCTGAAGCCGGACGTGGATGGAAACCTAGCTGCGAAATTACTGGCTCTGTGACTTCCGGCAGGTCACTTCTGCGAGCCTCAGTTTCCTTGTATTCCTTATAAATCGGGGATAACAGCACCTGCATTGAAGCATTGTTGGGAAGATTATTTTAAAAGAAAAAAAAAGGCACTGGCGTGGCACATAGTAGTTCCTCAAAGACTTCTTGAATTAATGCATACTAAAAGAGCATTGTCCCAGACACCTGTCAGCCGTGAGTGCAGCAGGGGCAGCATGAAAGAGGAGAAACACAGTTCACATCCTGCTCTGATACGTTCGAGCTGTTTGGGCATAGGCGGATCCCAGCCTCTTAATTACAGTTTCTTCACGGAGAAATGGGAATAATGATCTTTGTCTCTCAGGGATGGAAGAGAGTTTAAATTCCTGGTGGACGGCACCGAGGAAGGTGTTTAACCTGTTCTACCATGTCCTTCTGCCCTTGTGCCACGTGCATGCCATTCCAAAGAGCATAGCCAGCAACCAAAATGCCAGAAGCCCGGGGTACTGACGGTGGGAGGAGACCAACATCACAAGAGCAAACAGTAGGAGAAGCTCCGGCCAATGTGAAGAATTAGCTGGGAGCTAGGTAGTCCCAGGAGAAAAAGACAAGAAACTGAGGCTAATCTGAGTCGAATTAAAAGTCTTCAGGGGCTTTCCATTGCCATCAAGACAACATCCAGACTCCTTAATGTGTTTTTAGTTTTAGTGCAGTTAAAAATCTGTTAACCTTTTTCCTGTATAGCATCTCAGTTTCCTGTTGGGCATAGAAAGACCCACCTCACACGTTGTAAAAACGTAAGACGCCAAAAATACAATCAACTAAGTTAAGTGATGGTTGAAATATATACATTATCAATGACAAAGCATTAGTTAGTATCCACAATATACAAAAAGTTTGCATGAATCGATAAGAAAAAAATACAAAAATTGCAGAAGAGATGGAACCACAAATTCTAGAACAGAAAGATAAACAAAATGGTAAACAAATATGTGGAAAGATTCCCAAATTAATGATATTGAGATTTTTAATGACGTATTTTTTACTGATTAAATTGGCAAACATTTAAAATACAGTTACAACCAATGTTAGAAAGGATATGGGAAAAAAGGCATTTGTATCCACTACTGACAGAAGTGAATATTAGTCCAGCTTTTGGAAGACTGGCGATTTGGCAGTATTCATCAGAATTTTAATATATGTTTAGTTATATACTCTTTGACCTAGAAATTCCAACTTTAGGAATCCTATAGAAATTCTCTCAGATAAACAAAGATATACATCCAACAGCACTGAAAGCAGTATTTCTAATAATGAAAAATTGGGAATAATATGAATGTTTATTAGGAGAGCTCTGGTTGGCTAAATTCAAGTTCACCAATTTAATGAAAGAGTATTTACCTATTCAGAGGGATAAGGTGCATCTGTGTGTGCTGACGTGGAAATGTGTACATGATACATTAAATGAAAACTGCAAGTTATGCAACTGTTTGTGGAGCCAGGTACCTGAAGGGTACCATAAATATTAAACCAATTTGCTGTTTTTCCTGTTTCACTTGAGGGTTGACTCAGGGGTCTGGAGGATTTGTGAGCTTGTTTTCCGGAGGATTCTCGAGCTTGTTTTGCAGAAGGAAGAGAAGGCCTTCGGGAGATTGCCATCACCCGTCACCGGATGGCGGCCCTCAGCAGCTGCTGAAGCCCGGCAGTCCCGCTGCCCAGGGGCTTATCGGGAGTGACCTCTTTGTTTCTCTGAAGCCCCTCCTGCCAAGCCCCTTAGCTCCATAAAACACCCCCTGCTTTCTGTTCTTGGGGAGCAGATTTGAGAGAACCCAGGCTCCCACCTACTCTGTTTGGCCAATTCTTAGAAATCTTCGTCTCCAAGCACTGATGTCGCAGCGTTAGGCTTCCGGCGCATCAGGCACATGAACTTGAGATAAAGGGGTTCAGTGTCATTTGTACAGTGTGATCTTTTTAAAAAAAATTTGTGTGGAGGCCAGCCCCGTGGCCGAGTGGTTAAGTTCGCGTGCTCCGCTTTGGCAGCCCAGGGTTTTGCCAGTTCGGATCCTGGGGGTGAACATGGCACTGCTCATCAAGCCACGCTGAGGCGGCGTCCCACATGCCACAACCAGAAGGACCCACAACTGAAAATACACAACTATGTACCCGGGGGCTTTGGGGAGAAAAAGGAAAAATAAAATCTTTAAAAAAAAATTTTGTGTGTATATGCATTAACTATAACTTAAGAAGCATTAAAAAAATCTGAAAAAAATCCACAATACTATTAAGCGTCATTCTCTTTGGAAGTTGGAATAGAAGTTACTTCCTCTTTTTACAGCCTATATTTTTTATTGTCTGAATTTTTTAGTAGCACAAACATATTATTTTGTAATTTTTAAAACCTTCAATGAAATAAAGTTAAAAAAACAAACTTTTAAATTTCAAAATGACGAATGGAATATACATCTATCTCTTCACATCTCAAAATCTCACTGAAAAGGCAGAAGAAACACAAAGATACAATAGAAGATTTATCATCCAGGAATCTAAATGCCTAATGATGCGGCTCACGAGCTGAGGAGGCGAAAGAAAGATTTCTTGGATGCTCAAGGTCGTGGTAGTGCTCCTTTATTCAGAGACTAGCATGGGGACAGGACCCATGGACAGTGAAGAGCTGCAATGAGTTGAGGGTAGGGTTAAATTTATAAGGCCTAGGTATGTGAGTTATTTCTTTACAAGACAAAGGAAATATGTAAAAAAGTTGTTAAAATGGTATAGGCCGGGGCCGGCCCTGTGGCCGAGCGGTTAAGTTTGCGCGCTTGGCTCTGCGGCCCGGGGTTTCGCTGGTTCGGATCCTGGGCGTAGACATGGCACCACTTGTCAGGCCATGTTGAGGCAGCATCCCACATGCCACGACGAGAGGGACACACAATTAAAATATACAACTAGGTACTGGGGGTATTTGGGGAGAAAAAGCAGAAAAAAAAAAAGATGGGCAACAGTTGTTAGCTCAGGTGCCAATCTTTAAAAAAAAAAAAATGGTATCAGTGCAGGTGGGGTCTGGTTATCGGGTTGTTGTATAACTTTGGATACAATACGAGTCCCGTCAAACCAGGGTCGGGAGGCTCTGTGCTTCCCAAAGGGCGGTGTAGGTCGGCCTGTAGGCCGGAACGCCTTGGGCTTCTCTCCCTGGGGCAGCTTTGACCCTCATCACCTGAACCATCCACATAAAGGAAATGCTTGAAAAGATTTTGCTTTAAGATCATCCATTTCTAAACCATTCCTTTGCGGTCTCTGAGGACTGGTTTACTCTGTCGAGTCATCGTTGGTCCTGGGAGATCCATCAGGCAGGGCAAGATCAGCTGCCCACGTGGAGCAGTCCCTGTGGGTAGTGACTCAGGGCATAGTGGAAGATACCACGCGGTAGTGACAGCGCACCAGTTATGGCAGATCCCAGGGACATGTTCTGAAAGATAACAATTATATAAAGTACTGAATTACGGTTGTGAAAATATATATGTTGGTTGTTAAGTTCTTTTCAAGGGCATTACTCTCTTTTGGTGTTAAGATATTTAAACTACAGAAATAGGCTTAATCCAGAACAGATCAGTTTCCAGATTTGGTTTTCTGCCAAGGGACTATCTGCTATAAATCTCTGACATCGTTGGAAAACTAGGAGAGATCCTCCCAACAGAAAAAACAGTGAGGAATTCCTGGAAATGAAATGAGAACAGATGAATGGGGCAACCTCAGTAAAAATGAGGACAAATACTCCCCACTGAGCAAAGGAGAGAAGCTCACAAAAAAAAAAAAAAAAAAAAAGAGTGAGTTTTCTGAACAAAACCCTTCATTACCCTGAGATAAGAAGGAAGGACTGTGAGAAGATACACACATGGCCAGTTGGCCAGAAAATTAATTGAGGGATAGCTGGTTGGTCCAGACAGTCCTCTAACATTTAGGCTGAGGCCATGGGTCTTAATCTATTCACGCTGCTAGAACAAACGGAGACTGAGTGCCTTCTAAACAACACAAACAAGTTTATTTCCCACAGTATGAGAGGATGAGAAGTCCAAGATCAAGTGGCCAGCAGATTTGGTGTCTGGTGAGAACCCACTTCTTGGTTCACAGGTGGCCTTCTTCTTGCTGTGTCCTCACAGGGCAGGAGTGAGGCAGCTCCCTCGGGTCTCATGTATAAGGGCACAAATCCCAGTCACGAGGGCTCCATCCTGGTGATCCGATCACCTCCCAAAGGTCTTCCCCTCACTGCCCCCCCATCCTGATACCATCACACTGGAGATTAGAATTTCAGCACATGAATTTGGGGGGGACACAAACATTTAGTCCATTGCACCATGAGAATAGTTCCTGCAAGAGAAAAGCTCAGACATTGAAACAAAAACAGTAAAGAAGACCTACAACAAAGGCACAAATTTCAGCAAAAGGGGAGCTGAACGCCAATGAAACAGTCAATACAATTAAGACACTTGATCAGACACAAGTCAGCAAACCAGGGCCAAATCCAGTCCACCACCTGTTTTTAACAGCCGGAGAAAGCTAAGAATGGTTTTCACACATGACCATTTGCAATCGATTTGATGATAGGAAAACACCACAACTTTGAACTCCAGTGAAGTGAAATTTACCACTCTCTTCTCCCAAAGGGAATTCTATTCTTCTCATTAGACCTATATTACTATATATACATACTCAATTATGAGTATATATATATATATATATATATATTTTTTAAGGAAGATTAGCCCTGAGCTAACTGCTGCCAATCCTCCTCTTTTTGCTGAGGAAGACTGGCCCTGAGCTCACATCCATGCCCATCTTCCTCCACTTTATATGTGGGACGCCTACCACAGCATGGCTTGCCAAGCGGTGCCATGTCCGCACTCGGGATCCGAACCGGCGAACCCCAGGCAGCCAAAGCAAAACGTGCATACTTAACCGCTGCGCCACCGGACGGCCTCTATGATTATATTTTTAATTTGGCCAATACAAAAGTTAGGAAAATTTGTGGAACTTGTACGCGGCAGAGCCTGGATTTTAACCTAGGAAACCTGACTGTCACACTACCTCTGCCTCCCTGGAAAATAAAGGGCCGCCTTCTGCAGAGACTGGCGCACAGTGTACGCGGTACCCTGACCGCGACGCCCGAGGCCGCCCCGCAGCCCGCTCCGGGCCGGGGAGCTCCTTGCGTCCATCATCATGTACCTCTACCGCCATCTAGTGGAGCCGGTGCTAAGCTGGCGCCGGACCGGCCGAGTCCGCGCCCCGCTGCCGCCAGTCACCCAGACGATGCGCTTACGGGGCTGGCACCGCTGGCTCACAGCAAGTGGTCAGTAGACATTGTCCGCCGGATGAGACTCACCTGCAATGGCTGGTTTCCGAGGCTGGTTCCTTGCGCCCAGGTTCTGCCGACAACAACGGGCATGGTCAGGGCCCCATCGTGGGACGATCTGGCCGCAGCCGCCCCCCACCCTCCCCAGCCTCTGGGGCGCGTGGCCCTCTCCTCCCTCGGCAGGTGGCCCTGCTGCTCCTCAGCCCCTAGAGGGGGTGTTGTCATCCTTTGGCCCTAATGCCCTTCTCCACCCCCACATCCCTTCACCGAGCTCCCTCTGC
Source organism: Equus quagga (assembly GCF_021613505.1). Taxonomy (NCBI): domain Eukaryota; kingdom Metazoa; phylum Chordata; class Mammalia; order Perissodactyla; family Equidae; genus Equus; species Equus quagga. The sequence continues at coordinate 6,787,176 of NC_060285.1, read as the reverse complement.
ACAAAACTGGTGACTAAGTCTGTCCAGGTGTCTTTTTTACTGAGAACCAGCCTCTCATTGGCTGAGGGCCAGAACTGGATACATATCTGTGGGGCTCAGTGCAAAAGGAAAATGCGGGTACCCTTGTTGAAAAATTAAGAATTTCAACACAGCTACGGCAGCATTAAACCAACTGTGGGGTCGGTGTGAGCACAGGGGCCCTGGATGGCTGTCCGGGTTTCAGGGCCTGAAGCCCGCCCCGCTGCGTGCAGGACTCCGTCCTAAAAGCCGGGCCGCAGCTCCCCTCATTGGACCCGCAGAAGAAGCCTGCCTGCTGGGCGGTTTTACCTCACATTTTAAAACAACGGTAGTAAAATACGCATAACATAAAATTTACTATATTGACCATTTTTAAGTGTACAATTCAGTAGTGTTGAGTATATTCACGTTGTTGTGTGACCATCTCCAGAACTATGCAAAACTGAAATTCTGCCCGTGAAATACCGGCTCCCCGCTCCCACCCCTCCCCCGCATCCACCGTCCTTTCTGACTGCTCCGGGGACCTCCTACAGGTGAATCCTACCGTGTTCGTCCTTTTGTGACGGGCTTATTTCACTTAGCATTGCGTCCTCAAGGCTCATCTCTATTGTAGAATGCGTCGGAACTTTCTTCCTTTTTAGGGCTGACTAATATTCCATTGTGTGGATGTACTGTTTTGTTTATCCATTCACCAGTTCATGGACGTTTGGGCTGTTCCCTCTTTTGGCTGTTGTGAATACTGCTGCTATGAACGTGGGTGTGCAAGTACCTGTTCAAGATCCCACTTTCCCTTCTTTTGGATGCATACCCAGAAGTGGGATTGCTGGATCATACAAAAAATCTGTGTTTAATTTGTTGAGGAAATGCTATGCTGTTTTCCACAGTGGCTGCAGCATTTTACGTTCCCACAACAGGGCACGAAGGTTCCAATTTCTCCACATCCTCACCAATACATGTTATTCTTTGTTTTTTGGTTTTGTTTTTTTTTTCTTAGCAGCCATCCTAATGGATATGATATCCCCACTTTTTAAATGTGGAAACTGAAGCTTGAAGGCAGTAAATAACTTGCCCAAGGCCGCAAAGCCCATTAATATCATCAATTCAGCTGTGATGTGGCACCGAATGCCCCACCCGACTCCTGCGGCCAAGGAGGCCCGCCAGCCATCATCAAGCTGCCAGCAAAAGCACACTCGAGGTTTTCCCAGAGCCCCAGCCCGTGCTCCCTGAGGCCGTCACCAACCCCCCGGGGCACCCCATGCTACTGCGGAAGCCAGTGCCCAGCCCAGCCCCGGCTGCTCTTGCCAACCAGCAGGCCTGCCCTGCAGGGTCCACCCTCCCTGTGCTCCACCCAGGCGCTGCCCCACCCCCAGGCCCTGACTTACCAGGGTCTCTGCACCCCACCCCCACCCCTTGTGCATGGAGGCCATGCAGGTGGTGAGGGAACCAGGATCCGGGCTGAGGATGGGGAAGGCACTGGACACTGGGACCCAGCTCTGGCTTTGTCACGGCCATTTCTGGCCCCGCGGGCTGAGGCCCAGAGGACAGGCTGCCTGGCCAGGGCCAAAGGAGTGGAGTCCCTGTGGGCTCAGAAATGGGTGAGGACGGAGGGTGGAGAGGCAAGTGAAGCCGGACCACACCCAGGGGAAGAGCCCCTCAGGAGCAGGGTCTTTCTTGACACCGTGTTTCCCCAGGGAGGGAGACGACCCCGCGGTGCACTGTGAACTCTGTTTAGCGGGTTGAGATCCACATTTAATAAAAGAACAGTTCATTCACAAATAATTATGGAGCGATACTGCTACCCCAGGCTGGCTCCAGTGGGAACAACACATTCCCGAGGAGAAAGGGACTGCAGCGAGCAAAGGAACAGACACCTTCGCCCTGTGTCGTCCACAACAAGACACACAGCCCGCGGGGCCGCCAGCTCCCGCCTCCCGCCAGCGACTGGCTTCCTTCGTTTCACTCCTTTCTCTACCAGTTTTATCTCTCACACCCTCTCTCCTTCCTCCCTTTTCTTCAGAATCGTTGTGTGTCTTCTCAGGCCAAGCCCCTCGCAGACCCATCCTGTCCCCCCTGTCACCTCCTCCATGCTGTCCCCCAGACCTTCACCTCCTCCCCGAGTCCTCCCCACCTTCAACATGGTGGAGCAGAAAAGGCACTGGATCAGGAGTCCCACAGCCTCCCAATAAGGCTCAAACCCCAGTGCTGCCACCTGCTTGCGGGCTGTGTGACCTGGGAGGAATCGCAGCCCCTCAGCGCCCTGCTTTCCCATCTCACGAGCCGTGTCCCAGGCCTGGCCCACAGGAGGGAACCTGGCCGGTGTAGCCACAGGGGCCTGGAAGGCCAGGTCGTCCTGTCCAGGGGCCTGGGCTGCTGGGAGCCGGGCTGGCCTCCTCCTCCTGTCCCCAAGGCGGGGCTGGCACGAGGTGGCAGAATGAGGAATCAATGTGAAAGCCCAGGTTTGGAGTCACATTGCCACTTCAGCTACGTGCCCGGGTGGCTCAGGGACCCATCAGAGGGTGGAGACAGATGATCCACCAGAGATGTAAGGCCAAGAGGGCGTTTCAGATGTGAGAACGCTTGTCACCGCACAGAGCTGTGCCGGTGAACGACTCCGGTGTGACGGTCTGGAAAGAATCTTCAACGCCCAGGGCTGGTGGGAGGAACTGTGGTTCCTCAAAGAACGGCCTGCAGGTGGACCGTGTCTGTGGGCGCCCGGCTTTCCATCCCCCCTCCCCCTCATCCATTTCTGCGCCCACGGGTACCCCACCCCTTCGCCCTCATGCTGGGCTCCCTCCCCACTGTCCCCCAGCCCCGGGGGCCCAGGTGTTCAGACCTCCACCAGGTAAAGCTGAGTAGGTGTTCAGTCAGTGGGTGGCGGAGAAAAGACAATAACAAAAGGACCCACTTCTGTCCCGCAGCTGCCCACAAGCTGTGGCTTTGAATACTTAACCTCTCCGTGCCCGGCTCCTCCTCTTTAAAGCAGAGTTAATAATAGAACCAGCTTCAGGGGGTGTGAACATCAAATGCAGCGATGCAGGGTAGAGTCCAGCAAGGAGGCAGGCACAGAGGGCCGTTTCTATCATTATTGTTGTTATTATGATTCATTATTAATGAGAGAGAAGTACTCAGATGAGGACCACACGTGGAGTGTGTGTGTCTGTGTGTGTGAGGTCTGGTGAGGGTGGGAGGAGGGGCTGGAAGGGGAGCCTGTAGAGTTCAGACCGTCTCTACCAGGTGGATCTCAGATTCACGGGAACCTGCTTTTCCTTCCCTCCCGCTGTGAAAGGCCCCCAGCTCAGACGCAGAGGCCAGCGAGGGAGATGGGCCGATCTCCCCAAGAGTAGGGGTCCTGCACGCCCAGCCCCCAGTGCCCAGTGGGACTCAGGAATGGAGCCCTGCACACACTCTGGTCCCAGCCTCCTCGATATTGCCTGGCTAGGACCACTGCAGGATAGAGGGGCTGGCAGGGAGCCGGGCCCAGGCAGGTGCTCCTGAACCGGCTGCCCTGGGTTTGGTTTCTTCCCTCAGAATCTCCGACCCCGATCCGCAAAGAAGACCTGGCTATCAGACGACTCTGGTCTCTGTGCCATTTGCTGGATACATTTTTCCCATTTCCAACCGCCCCTCTGGAGGTTGAGTTCCCTGAGAACAGGGGCTGTAGATGCCCAGTGTTGTTCCTAGAGTCACACGGCGCCGGGGAGATGCCATGGGGGGCAGTTCAGGAACGAACAGATGATTGACCTTGAAATTGGGAGTTCAACACACTTGACTTTAAATTGGGGTTTTGCGGTGTGACTCTGAGCGTCTTGCTGAACCTCTCTGAAGTCAGCTTCCTCATCTGTGAAATGGGCTTATAATGCACGCCTCACTCGATTACAGAGAAGGAGAAATAAAACAGACGCTGCCAGTTCTCCCCAGCCTGTGGGCACCAACATAGGCAGACGTTTGAGCATCTGCTCCCAACCCCCACTGGGTTCCGTGTCCAGGCCTCCTCTCCGGAATTCTCCTTCCCAGCGGCTTGTGCACTCGGCTCACTGAGGGCTCAGCCCAGTCCCTGGTGAGGACAGGCGTGTCCTGCAGCCTGGCTTGGCCAGCGGCTCCCTTCTTTCCGAGGCAAAGGGCCAGGATGCTTTTTCTGTCACACTTTGACTTCCCATTGCCCGCCCTTTGCTCACTCTGTTCCTTGCAGCAAACTGTCCTTAAGTGAAGCATCTGGTCCAAGTACACGCACGTTTGGCCTGTTGTGAGATGCTCGCCGGGCTGCCCTCCGAAAAGCCTGCATCCGGGTGTGTTCCCAGCACAGGGAGGAAGACGGGGCTCCCTATGACTTTGCCAGCACTGCGTGTCAGCAACGCCTTCATTGTTGGGCGGCATCACTGTTGCTTTGATTTGCATTTCTGTCATTATTCGTGGGGACATAATAACATATAAACTTCCTTGGAAAAAAGGACAGGACTGCAGAACTGCAAATAAAAAGAAATTATTTGCTAGGAAAGAACAAAATCCAACAACGGCATAGTGTCCCGTGTCCTCCTCACTCTCCGAGGCGGGCGAAGGGGAGTTTGAGATGGTTGTGCTTGGCAGTCTTTTTTCTTTTTTTTTAAAGATTTTATTTTTTTCCTTTTTCTCCCCAAAGTCCCCCAGTACATAGTTGTATATTCTTCGTTGTGGGTCCTTCTAGTTGTGGCATGTGGGACGCTGCCTCAGCGTGGTTTGATGAGCAGTGCCGTGTCCGTGCCCAGGAATCGAACCAACGGAACACTGGGCCGCCTGCAGCAGAGCGTGCGAACTTAACCACTCGGCCACGGGGCCAGCCCCATTGGCAGTCTTGAGACAGAGAAACGCAGGAGCCCGGGGGGAGAAACCTGCCCCTGCCTCGGGTGCCCCACTTCGCCTGCCTGGCCTCAGCTTCCTCTCCTGCAAAGTGGGCAGCACGTACTTATCTCATAAGGTTGTTGCGAGGACGAAAAGGGATAGGGAAGGGGAAATTCACTCATCTGTGCAGCGCATCTGTTGAGGGTCCACCGTGTGGGGTGCAGGGGAATGAAAGCTTACATGGGCCTTGCCATCTTGGGGCTTACAGACCAGGGGAAGCCAGGCCAGGAGACGTCCTTCCCGGGGTGTCCCCTCCCCCAGAGCAGAGGTGCGGACAGCGGCGGCTGCTGACACCACAGCCAGCCCATCCTGGTTGAGGGTGGGCCTGGAGAGCTGTCAGGACTGCTGTTATTGTTTTGAAAAAATCTGCTATCACACTGATAAACTCAGCCATCAGAAGGGATGTTATTTCTGGGTGAAAGGAGATTCTGCAGGACTGGGGCTCCTTCCTGCGCGCACCCACGTGGGCCTGGTCCCTCCCGCCCAGACCTGACTTGAGCGATAACCTGGGGCCTTGAACCTGCTCCTGGCAGGGGACAGCGCTGGCCACTGCTGCAGGATGTCCGTGGCCTGCTGCCCAAGGCCTCCACAATGCTTCAGGAGCGTATATCACCTCCTCTCTGACCCCGGATTCCTGGAATTGTCTGATGGAGTGGCGGCCTGCTCTGCATCCCCCTGACAGGTTGCATGAGATTAGGTTATTTCGGTCACACGGGCCGTTTGGTTTCTTGGCCCGAACACGTGTCTATTAAATTGTTGTGGCACTGAGCTGAGTGGCCTGGCTGGTTAAGCCCCCATGATCTGCTCTGAAATGCGCTGGTCCTGTTTTCAATTGTGATATTGTCCTGTCACCAGCCAAGCTGACCTCTCCGGTTCCACCACCGGCTAGGCCTGCCAAGTACCCCTGGCAGCCATAAATCTGGGTCTGAATTAAAATCCTCTCTCCTGGCTATTTCCAGTCTGATCCATTGTGCTTTAATTTTATTTTGTAGTATCGGGTTTTAATTTACATACCAAAAAGCGCACAAATCTTAAACGTTCAGCTCAAAGCATGTTTACATATCTACATACCCCTGTGACCACCATCCACAGCACCCCAGAATGTTCCCTCGCACCCCTTCCCAGCCAATACCCACCCCCACCTTGAGATGTGGCCACAAGTCTCACCTCTGTCACCACAGATCAGTTTTGCCTGTTCTTGAACTTCATATAAATGGAAGCACACAGTGTGTTCTTTGTCGTGCCTGGCTTCTTTCACTCGCCATGATGTCTATAAAACGTTATTATTTTATGACGAGAAACACAATACATGTTCATGCAAAAATTGCAAATAATGTACAAGAGAAAGAAAAGACCGCTTAATAATATCCACATCTGTTAACCACTCTTGACCTTCTGGTGTGTTCCTTCCTTACAGACCCTTCAAGGCAAAGAAGTAATATTTTTCAACTTAAGTCAACTCACGTTATGCTTATTCTACAGTCATTTTTCTCAGTTAACATGTTAGCACGTGAACATCTGCCTCAGGCATCCAATGGCTGCGTCACATAGCGTTGGCCGTCCCCTGCTGATGGACGTTCGGGTTGCGTCGTCATTGATTTCCTCTTGTTCATCCGTCTCTCACCCTCTTGACAACGTGCTTCCTAAGAGCAGACAGCATGTCTGTCCGCCTGCTGCGGTCTCCTGAGCACTCAGTGGGGGCTTGGCTGAGCGTGCGGACATGTTGCAATGGACATTCTTGTCCACGCACCTGTGCAAATTAGTTTAATTATACGTGCAAGAAGATTCCCCAAACTGGGATTACTGGCCCAAAAGGAATGCACATTCTTACGTTTTTTGTTATAAATTGCCAAATTACCTTCCAGAAAGACTCATTAATTCCTGTGTTCATTCTACCAATTTTTTTTTTTTTTTTTTAAAGATTTTATTTTTTCCTTTTTCTCCCCAAAGCCCCCCGGTACATAGTTGTGTATTCTTCGTTGTGGGTTCCTCTAGTTGTGGCATGTGGGACGCTGCCTCAGCGTGGTCTGACGAGCAGTGCCATGTCCGCGCCCAGGATTCGAACCGTCGAAACACTGGGCCGCCTGCAGCGGAGTGCACGAACTTAACCACTCGGCCACGGGGCCAGCCCCTACCAATTTTTTTTTTTTGAGGAAGATTAGCCCTGAGCTAACATCTGCTGCCAATCCTCCTCTTTTTTTTGCTGAGGAAGACGGGCCCTGAGCTAATATCCATGCCCATCTTCCTCCACTTTATATGTGGGATGCCTACCATAGCATGGCTTGCTAAGTGGTGGCATGTCCGCACCTGGGATCCAAACTGGTGAATCCCGGGCCGCCGAAGTGGAAAGTGGGTACTTAACCGCTGCACCACCAGGCCGGCCCCAATTCTACCAATTTTTACTGAACACCCACCCAGTGACAGGCACTGTCCCAGGTGCTGGGGATACAGTGGTAAAGGGAGCCTCTCTGTCCTCTGGAGCCCACTGTACTGGCCCACGCATGTACACGCCCACACATTCATATGCCATGCCCACACATGCACACACTGGGGCCACTTCCCCACTGTGTGCCCTTCCTCAGTTAACAGTGAGCTCTTGAAATGTTCCCTGTTGGGTGAAAAGGGACATCTCATCAATGTTTTCAATTGCTTTTCTGTAATTAACCCTGAAGTTGAAGATAATTTTATCCATTTTCCAGCCGTATTTTATTTACTTTCAACACTTTTTTTTTTTTGAGGAAGATTAGCCCTGAGCTAACATCCATGCCCGTCTTCCTTCACTTTATATGTGGGACGCCTCCACAGCACAGCTTGATAAGTGGTGCACAGGTCCACCCCCAGGATCTGAACCAGTGAACCCCAGGACGCCGAGGCAGAACGTGCAACCTTACCTGCTATGCCACCAGGTGGGCCCCTCAACACATTCTTTTTTAATGTCTACTACATGTCAAGCATGATTCTAGGCTCTGGGGATACCACAGTGAAAAATGGGGGACAAAGATTCCTGCCCTTGTGGAGCTTATGTGCCAGTTGGGGGAGATAGAGAATGAACAAAATTCAGAAGTAAACTGTAGCACAAATAGAGATGATGAATGCGAGGGAGGGTCATAAAGAACTCCAGGGAGCCAAGGATTGCAGTCTTAACTGGGACTGTCAGGAGGGCCTCGCTGGGAAGGTGACATCTAAGCCAAGACTTACGGAGATGAGAGGACAAAGGTGCAGATATGTGATGGAAGAGCAATCCAGGCAGAGGAAACAGCAGGTGCAAAGGGCCTGCGGCAGCCATGAACCTGTGTTTGAGGAATAGCAAGGTGGCCAGTGTGGCTGGAATGGAATGAGCAATAAGGAGAATAGTAGAAAATGAGGCTAAAAAAGGTAAAATTGGGCTGGATTAGGAAGGGTCTTGAGGACCTCGGCTATACTCTGTGTAAGATAGAGAGCCCCGGAGGATTTCAGCAATGGAGGAACACAATCGGGGTTTCATTTTAATCCCATCACTGGGGCCGTTGTGTTGAGTACAGACTGGAGAAGGGCAGGAGAGGAAGCAGGAAGACCTGTGAGGAGACTTGCAATAATCCACGTGAGGATGACCTGGAAGTGGCCAGATTCTGGATATATCTTTTTTTTTTTTTTTTTTTTTTAAAGATTTTTTATTTTTTCCTTTTTCTCCCCAAAGCCCCCCGGTACATAGTTGTGTATTCTTCGTTGTGGGTTCTTCTAGTTGTGGCATGTGGGACGCTGCCTCAGCGTGGTCTGATGAGCAGTGCCATGTCCGCGCCCAGGATTCGAACTAACGAAACACTGGGCCGCCTGCAGCGGAGCGCGCGAACTTAACCACTCGGCCACGGGGCCAGCCCCTGGATATATCTTAAAGATAGGGCCAACAGGATTTGCTGGCAAACCAGACATGGGGTATATCAGTTTTCTATCACGGCGTAACAAATTATGCAGGGACCCCACCCCACCTCCGACTTCGCCTCCATCCCCACTGCTCCAGGCTGAAGGCCCGCCAGACTCCAGGCTCCGGCCATTGGCCTTGCTCTCAGTCATCTTCGCAGCTCCCTGGGAGTTCTCAGAGAGGCCAACTGCCCTCAGCTGTCACACAGCCTAGACCCCAGGCCCTGCGCCCTGGGACCCCCATGCTGCATGGGTCACACAGCCCTGGGTAGAGGCGGCCGCCACCTGCCTGGCAGCAATTCCAGGCAGGGCTGGCCTCACCCGGGTCTCTGAACCCCGTTCCCAACAGAAACTCCGCACAAACTGAGCACAAAGGCTCAGTTCCCCCATCCTGACCACCATGTCATCAGACACCAAGGGGGCCCAACCCCATAGCTTTCCTCTGAATACCCCTCCCCCACAGCTCGGGGACAACAGTGAATATGCACGCCACCCCCCAGGTTGTCTGGCTGCGCCCCTGCCCCCTGCTGCTCCTCGCTTACAGAAGAAAAGGAAGCGCTAAGCTGCCATGAAGCCACTTCAAAAGGTCATTCAAGGGGAGAACCGTGTGGGTATTGGAGAAAGGAGGAGGCACAAGAGGGAGGAAATGACGGAAAACAGAGAGTTGCGCGTCCCCAAGGTGCTCAGCCTGAGGCGCGCGCGCTCAGCAGGTATGGACTGAGCACCAACTATCCATCAGTGAACAAGCCAAGTCAGGCTTAGTCTTAACGGGGGCGGGGAGTCAGACAATAGGGAGTAAAGAGGTAAATAAACATGCGAGAGCAGGAGGTGCCCTGGAGGGAGATAGCGCAGAAGGCCCCCCGGCTGCTGAGAGACCTCAGCCGGTAATGATGGACAGTAGTGACCATCGGCCTGCACTGTCTGCCATCCTCACAGGAGGATGGGCGTCACCAACCTCGTTTCCCAGAAAGGGGGGACACTGAGGCGCGGATGCATTAGGCCATGCTCGAGCGAGCGCACAGGCCTGGGAAGGGAAGCCCCCGCCCCTCAGCGCCCAGCGTCCTCACCTCTCCACCCTGCAGCTCAGCCAGCCTCTCGGAGCCTCAGTCTCCCTGCCTGTGAAATGGGAATGTAATAAGGTTCCAGGGGCTTCACAAGAGTTCTGTCCGCAGAAGGCCTGGCTACCCGGGGAGTCCAGTGCAGTAGGGACCAGATGCGCAGAACACAAAGCGAAGGAGGGGCTGCCGGGAGCAGGGAGGGGGCGGCCTGGGCGCTTCCACCAGTGGACGAGACGGGGATGCCCCGTCAGGAGCCTGGGTGCTCTCAGAGACTCTGGGCATCACTTCCCCTCCAATACCCATCCACGTGGCTGCCACATTCCAGGTCCTGAAGATCGAGTCCCTCTGCTGCTCAAAGCCTTTCCATGGTTCCCAGTACCCACAGGACAATAGGGCCAAACCCAACTTTCTGTTCCCATCAAAAGCCAGCCCCTTCTCCAAGCTCTCCAGTCCCTCCGCCTCCAGGAAGCCTTTCCTGATGTGTTCGCAGCTTCTCTCCAGCCTGGCTCTTAATTTTCCATCTTTCCCTCTCCTGAGGCCCAGTGCTTGCTATCTGAGACCCGGTATGTACTCTGTCCGGATTTCATCTCCCACTTGGAGCTAAGCATCTGCCATTGTCTCTGGCTCAGCTCTGGTTTGGGACAAGAGCAGACATGGTTTTCTTCTTCTTCTTTAAAAAAAAATGATGTTTTTCTGATTACCAAATTAATACGTTTATACAGAAATTCAGGAAAATACAGAAAAACACAAGGCAGAAAACTAAACCACTTTATGCCCAGAGATGACCGCTAGCCCCATTTTGCTGTGCTATATTTCCTTCCAGATTGTTCAATATGGATTTTTTTTAAATGTGAAATTGGGGGCTGGCCTGGTGGCGTAGTGGTTAAGTTCATGTGGTCCGCTTCAGCAGCCCAGGGTTCACAGGTTCAGATCTCAGGCAAGGACCTGTACACTGCTTATCAAGCCATGCTATGGCAGCATCCCACATACAAAATAGAGGAAGATTGGCATACATGTTAGCTCAGGGCCAATCTTCCTCACCAAAAATAAAATAAAATAAAATGTGGGGCTGGCCCTGTGGCACATCTGTTAAGTTTGCACGTTCCACTTCGGTGGCCCGGGGTTCGCCGGTTTGGATCCCGGGTGTGGATATGGCACGCTTGGCAAGTCATGCTGTGGCAGGCGTCCCACATATAAAGCAGAGGAAGACGGGCATGGATATTAGCTCAGGGCCAGTCTTCCTTAGCAAAAAGAGGAGGATTGGCAGCAGATGTTAGCTCAGGGCTGATCTTCCTCAGAAAAAAATTAATAAAAAATAAAAAATAAATAAAATGTGAAATTGTACTGGACACACTGATTTGTTAAGTGTGTTATTTCATTTGATAGATGATGGATCTCCAAGATACAGTTTCTTTCGTGAAAATGTTACTCATCACCAGTTCTTGACCAACTCCTTCAATAAGAACCTCTGGGTTTATTGACCACCTACTGTGTGCCAGGCACCATGCTGAGGATTTTGTATGCTTTCATCCTTAGACAGCCCTGGGAGGCAGGGAATTTCACAGAGGATGGGACTGAGGCTCAGAGAGGCCCAGCACTTGCTCAAGGTCACACAAGTTATGGGGGCAGAGTCAGGATTCAACTCAGAACTGAGTGACCCCCTGGAGTCCCAGTCCTCAGCCACCGGATTGTGGGGTCCCCCCCCAGAAAAGGCTTATACCCTAACCACATACTTTTGCTTTATTTTAGGGGGTTCACAGACTTTCTGAAGCCTAGCAACGGACCCCCAAGTCAGAAGGGACAGAGCGGCCTGGGTTCAAGCCCCAGCCCTTCAGTCTCTTGGCTGTGTGGCCTCGGACCTGTTAGCACCCCCTCTGAGGCTGTTTCCTCATCTGTGCAATGGGGAGACCTACCCTGCAGGGGGCCATAAGGAGTACATGAAATCCTCCAGGCAACTCACCCAGCCTACTGGCTCTCGATGGCCTTTGCCCTGCAAAGGTGCCCCCGAGAAGCGTCCAGCTGGCAGGTGCAGGTGAACTGCCCCTGTGAGGAGCTGGCTTCTAGCTCGCCGCCAGGAGCTCAGGCCCGATTCAGGAGAAGAGCAAAGCCCTTTGATGGGTCCCTCCTGACATTACAAAGCCTCTCTCAAAGCCGGAGGATTTTCCAGAAAAGGTTTCCCAAGGCTGGGGACAAAAGTTGGGGATAGCAAGTGGAAAGACAGGGCCATTTAAAACCCTGTACTGGCACCTGGTTCGCCCAGGTGAGTCCTGGATGCTGAGGCCAGCACTTGGCAAACATGATGGCCAGCCCTCCCGCCCTCACCACCCCTGCCCTCCCCTCCCCGCCTTGGGCGTGGGAATGTACTCGCCTTCGGAAAGCTCAAGTCCTCACTTCTCTCGAGTCTTTGCAGGAAGGTCACATCCTCATGGAGGCTTCCGGTGACCACCTCGCTAAAAGACCCTCCCCTCCCCCGACTCCCCACACACGACAGGCTTTACCCTCCCTCCTCGAGCGCTTGCTGTATGCTGAGCCACCCAGGGCTGTTTTCCTGTCAGCCAGTCTCTCCTCCACTGTCTCCCCTCTCGGATGTGGGCCCCCCACTGGAATGTGTCGTCTCTAGACCCCCACCAGCTACCACCCTGCCTGGCATGTGGTAGGTGTCAATCAATATTTGTTAAATGAATGATCAAAACAAGTGACATCAAGAACAAAACTCAACCCTAATTTGCTGCCGGAGGGTCTGCTGGGCAGTGGATCCCTAACCCACAGAGAGAAGTGGTCATGGGCTCAGCAGGAGGGGCTGGGCTGGGGCCAGAGCATCTAGAGACCCCTGGGAAGCAGCTCCTTGGGCTGGAGGCCCCCAGGGAAGGAAGAGACTGCCCGACTGGGTCATGGCATCCTCTTAGAGACCCCGATCCACAGCCCAGAGGCCTTGGACAGGCCAGAAAATCTCTATGGAGAAGGGGAAACTGAGGCCAGGGGGCTTGGAGACAGGTGCGGAGGGGTGGAGAGGACACTGTGGGAGGAGTAGGACCACCTGTGCTTGGATCCGCCTCTGCTGTCCGGCAAGTGGCCTCCTTTTTCTGAGCCTCAGTTTCCTGGCCTGTAAAATGGGGCCACAGGTTCTCTCCTGCCTGTGTGCAGACCCTCTGTGGGCCTTTGGTGTCTGTAACACGGGGATGGCCGTTCCTGCACCATGGGGCAGCTGCAGGATTGCAGGCGATAATAGAAAGTGTGCAGCCTGAGTTTGGGGGACCTGAACACGTGGTGGCAGTTGCCATTATTATGGTTATTGCTATTATCATTTGCTGTCTCACCCGGGGCCTTTTTTTTTCAGATGTACATCATTGTTCATCAGTTTCTGTATAGACTGCATCGCGCTCACCACCAATAGTCTAGCTTTTATCCATCGTCATACACATGTGCCTGTTTATCCCTTTGTACCCACCCACTCTCTTCTCCTCTGGTAACTACTAATCTGTTCTCTTTGTCCATGTGTTTGTTTATCTTCCATATGTGAGTGAAATCATGCAACATCTGTCTTCTCTGTCTGGCTTATTTCACTTAACATAATACCCTCAAGGTCTACCCATGCTGTTGCAAATGGGACGATTTTATTTTTTTTTTATGGCTGAGTAGTATTCTATTGTATAGATATACCACATCTTCTTTATCCAATCATCAGTTGCTGGGCACTTGGGTTGCTCCCACGTCTTGGCTATTGTGAATAATGCTTTGATGAACATAGGGGTGCATAATCTCTGTGAATTGTTGATTTGAAGTTCCTTGCATAAATACTCAGGCCCTTTTTTGGACTGACAGGAAGCCAAGGCCTTCCACAGGCCCCATTCTTATTCAAAAGGTTTTTACCTCTTGGTGTCAGCTTGATTGTGTATTATCTTGGGAACTTGCAAGGCAAAAATATCCTCCCCCACCCCTTCCCTGGTTACTTCCATCCCCCATCTGTCCCCAACTGCCCTCCCCTATCGTTTACTGCACACCTACTGTGTGGCTGGCACTGAGCCTTCAGCCCCGAGGGCCCCCTGGAAGCATTCTCACACACGTCACATCTTTTTTGCCTGTGAGAGCCCATGTCCCGGCTTTCCCCTCCAAGTCTGTCTCGCATCCGCAGAGTGCATTTAGAGGCAGGCCCCTGTGGTGCAGCGCTCCTGCCTGCACGGCACCCTGTGGCTTCCAGCAGCCATCAGGGCCATCCAGCCTTTGCCAGGCGTGGAGTTGATGTGATTTGGGGGGCCCTCAAGGAAAGGATTGCAGAATCAGAAGAGGCCAGAATAACCCCAAGGGACAGAGGGGCCCTGCGGTTTAAGCTCTGCGGGAGTCTACTCAACATCTCATGGTTATCTCCTCTGGTTGGCCCATGCCCTGCAGGGGGTCTCCGCTGTCAGCCCATTTCACAGATGGGAACACTGAAAGAAACATGGGTATCACCGTTGTCACTCCAGAGGCGGGAAGAAGCGGTAACCAGGACCAACAGGTAGCAAATGGCAGACCTAGCGGGAGGGAGGCCCCCTGGATCCTGCCGCTCTGCCCTCAGAGAGGCAGGACTGGTAAACAAGCCTTGTGTTCCCAGACAATGGTTACTTTGTAATCCCACCTCACAGCTCTGCTCTTCTCCACCCTCAACACCCCGGCATCTGGGCTTGGGGACTGAGACCCTACCTCTCCCTAACCCACCCCAGGCCTGGAACCTTCCTGATTTCTCCTCCTTCCTGGAGGCTTTGGGGTCCGGCTCTGCCCCCCATCTGTTCCCAGGCCCAGGGGCGCCAGGCAGGGAGGGCTGCCCCCCGTGGATTGTGCTGCTGGAAGGAGGGGGGTTGGGTAGGAGTGGGGCCAGACACCCCAGGCTTAGGTAGGATGCTGTTGATGCTATTTCTACGAAAGCACGAGCCTCAGCTTTCACATTTGTGAAATGGCCTTAAAAATATCTAACTCCAGGATGTCGCCAGGGCCTGGGGAGAGGGGGGAATGGAGCATTATTGTTTAATGGGTATACAGTTTGTTTTACAAGGTGGAAAGTTATGGAGATGGGTGGTGGTGATGGTTGCAAAACATTGTGAATATATTTGATACCACTGAACATACATTTAAAAACATAAAGATGGTAAGTTTTATGTGATGTGTATTTTACTACAATAAAAAAAAAATGAAAAAAAAAGAAACAAATCATAACCCCGAAGCTGCCAGTACACAGAGCACGAATATTTGAGCGCTGAATTCACGCTATTTAGCAAGTCATTTCGTCTTCCAGGGCCTCAGTTTCCTCATCGGTAAAATGGGCATAAAAAAAAGCACTGAGCCCTTAGGACTGCTCGGAGGACGAAGTGAGGCGATCCATGTAAAGATTCTGGATTATACACCCAAATTCGGCCAGTGGATTCGTCCACAGATGTGCCTCGGAGCCTACTGTGTGCACGGCCGTGCTGGGAAGGAGCGCACGCGACAAAACAAGCTTGCAAATGCCAGGAGGCAGAGAGACAGTAAGCAAGTAAACAGATCACATCTGTAGCAGTATCTGTTGCCATTCGGCCCTAGGTCCTGGACTCGGCGGGGCGGGGCGGGCGAGGCGGGCGAGGCGGCCGGGGGCGGGGCGGGGCGGGGCGGGGCCCGCCGGTTTATATGGGCGCGCTGGTCGCCCGCCGCACGCAATACGCCTCCCAGCTGGAGCGCTGCGGACCCTGCTACCGTCGCCAGCGCCGCCACCGCCGCGAGGTGAGTCCGAGCCCTACCGCCCGTGCCGTGACCCTAGCCCCGGCGCCCTCCGCCCCTCCGCCCAGCCCGAGCCCAGCAGGTGGGCGCCCAGGGGCTGGAAGGTGGGGGATCCAGGTTTTTTCTTCCCGGGCAGCTACTGGGTGTGTCCTTTGCGGGCGATGTCTCGGGCTCCGGGCTCCGAAAAGCCCCCTCTCGGGCGGGGTCTCCGGGTCCCCGCCGGCGATGGTGCCAGTCGCGCCCCCCGCGGGCCTCAGTCTCCACTTCTGTGCAATGGGGCGGCCCCTCTGCCCCGCCCGGAGGCCGGATGGCCTGTCGCCCCGCCATGCCCTCCTGCGCCGCCCGGGGCCGGGCTCCCCGGTCCTCGGCGGCCGTGCGCACCGGGCCGCGACGGCACAGCCCGCGCGTCCGCGGAAAAAGGGAAGATGGCGTCGGGCCCTGGTCCCCGCCGGGACCCGGGGCGCCCCGAGTCGCCGCGCACCTGCGAGGGGCCGGAGAAAGGACGGATTCTGGGACGCGAGAGCAGTGGGGACAGGAACTTGCGCGGGCCGCGCTCGGCGCTGGAGGGGCCGCGGGGCGCGTGCCAGCCCGTGACCGCGAGGGTCCCGCCAGCCGCCTCGGCCACCGCCAGCCCAGGGGCCTGGGGCGCGGTAGACTCCGGCCTCCCGGGGGCGAACCGCTTTGTAAACCGTTCATTGTTACTCTAATTTTCGTTAGAATGAGCCCCCCGGGCGGCGGGACGTTGTTGCTGCTGCTGCTGCTGTTGTAACATTTTTGGAGCACCTGCTGTGGCGCGCCCTGGATCGCAGCTTCGCTGTGAGCCTCTCCCCAGCCCCCCGGGAAGGAGGGTTCTCAGCTTGTCCTTCCCGCCTTAGGAAGGGGACAGACCATTGAGCTCTGTGCTGGCCTGCCTCCAAAGCTGGGGCGTGGGAGGGGTCCTCATTTTACAGATGGAGAAACTCAGACCTCAGTTCCAGAAAGCATTGTGAGTGCTGTGCAGCTAAAAGCCCAGAGCCTTTTTCTGGAAGCCAGGCCACAACTCCCCGCAGCCACTTCCCAGCTGTGTTGGGCACCTCCAGCCTGAGCCTCGGTCTGCCCTTTCTTTAAAATGGGTCCACGAGGTTTCCCACCAGGTGTGGACGACACCGCCCAAGTGTTGGTGATTTGGGTGACTGTTCGTGCCTTCCCTGGAGTTAACACTTAACTTCATTTCTGCTTATTTGGGGCCTGCCTTTGGAAGAAGTCCCCAGGAGTGGCACATTTTTAGTGTGTTTTGCACTTGTTCCTTAAAGGGTCTGGCTGAGGGGATAGCTGGGCCTGGATGCTGCTGTCAGCACCCAGCTGCCGCACTTCCCTTTGCATCACCTCTTCTCCACCGGGCTCCTCCCTCTCACTCCAGGATTTGGGGATTTCCCACCATCTTCTGAACCTCAAGGTCACAGGGCTGTTGGCGATTGAGTTAGCTGTGGCGTTTCCAGCCTTCCCAGCCTTAGGTTGTACAAGCTTATTTTTGCTCGTTTTTGGTTTAAGATATCTAAAGCATTTGGGGAGAGTGGCTTCCAGGGTGCCGGCTGTGAGCCAGTGTCCACCAGGGCTGAGTGCATATTGAACCAGCCTAAGATGGTTGCCAGCTCATCTTTTTTTGGTGGAACTGTCTTAGCAGGCCTATTTCTCCAGGAACCAGGGATACCGTGAGGGCTTCCGTGGGATGGCATGAGGTCTGAAACAAGTGGAGTGATATCCTTGCACAATGCCTGTGGGTGTCGCATTCATCTTCCTTCTTTGCTGTCTCGGCTCAGTTGCCACCTCCTCTGAGCAGTCTTCCCTGACTACTCCATCTAAAGCTGCAGCCGCCCCCCCCTCCTCCCACCAGTTCCTCTGTCCTAGGACCTTGCTTTACTGTCTTTGGGACACTGAAGAGAGTGTGAAATTACCCACTTGTGCTCACTTAGTGTGACTTACAGTAGCCTGCAGCTCCCGGAGAACTGGAGTGTAGC
The DNA here is from genome assembly GCF_021613505.1 of Equus quagga. Lineage (NCBI taxonomy): Eukaryota > Metazoa > Chordata > Mammalia > Perissodactyla > Equidae > Equus > Equus quagga. The sequence goes on along the minus strand of NC_060285.1, from coordinate 6,769,604 downwards.
CCCGGGGCCTGTCACAGCCTGGACGTGCTGAGAAGCAGCGGGATAGAGAGCTGAAAGCACGTGGGTTATTGTAAGTTTTAGGTGGTTAGTAGGGTTAGAAGCTGGACTCCCTGAGCCGCAGAGAAACCTGAGCGCAGTGTCTGCCCTTTTCTTCGCTCCTGGTCGTCTCTCTAAGAAGTGGAAGTGGGGTGCGTTGGGGAGGGGCTCCATCCACCCGCAGGGCTTGACGCTGACCTCGGAGGCCTTTTCCCCTCTCCCTGGAAAGCATCCTGTTTTTAGTGAACCTATTAAATTTGTAGACAATTAATGGTTTCTTGCTTCCCCTGCCGGGGACAGAGTGGATCCCACGAGAGTCTGGCTGTTTTTCTCTCTGCTCAAAACAATTCTAAGAGGTTTCAAGGAAGTTCCTGGCACGCTCGGGTTTTGTTGTTGGCGGCCACCAGGAAGCCTGCGGTGGGTCTGGCGTGGACACGGGCGGCCGCTCCCTCATCTCTTTGTCCTGCCATTGGTTGGTTGGGCCCGGGCCCTGGGAGAAATACAGAATGTAAGCAAATAAGTCCTCCGGCCTGAGTTCCTTGTTGGCTCCGAGGTGGGCAGGAGAGGGGCAGGCTGGTGGCCAGGGCACAGGCACTGGCTCAGAGCGGGCAGCTGATTTTCCTAGTGTCAATATTAGGATGTGACAACACAAAACACTTGCTGGGCCTTTCTGGGCGCCGCGTGGTATAAACCTGTTTTTCTGGAGGCGGGAGAAGACACCGGGTCACCTAGACTCTGAGAGGAAGTGCAGCTTCACCGGGGAGGGAGAAGCCCACCTGGCTCCTTGGGGTGAGTCACTGTGGAAAGGATATTTAAGACTGAGAGTTTAAGCTAAAGTTGTGCGTGCTCTGCTTCGGCGGCCTGGGTTCGCAGGTTCGGATCCTGGGTGCTGATCTACTCCGCTCAGCAGCCATGCTGTGGCGGTGTCCCACATACAAAATAGAGGAAGCCTGGCAGGGATGTTAGCTCAGGGTGAACCCTTCTCCACCACCACAACAACAGATTGAGAGTTCTTGGTGATTTTTTTTCCCAAAAGATGACATTTGTTGTGTCAGTGGGTTGGAGCTCCGAAGAGGGTCTATTTTAAGGCCAGGCCAAGGAGATATGCCCGGTTTCCCGTGCACACTGACGCATCAGGAAAATCCCAGCTGGGACACGAGGTGGTCAGCGTGGGTGTGACCGCTCCCGAGCTCAGGTTCACGGCATGATCGCTTCCTCTTAGCGAGCGCTCTCAGGGCTACCCTCCCGACTGGGCTCTCATCAGGAGAGGGTGCATCCGGTCCAGGGTCCTCCAGCCGGGAACTGCCTGTCACTGTGAGCCCAGCCCTGCCTTCTGTTTTACAGTGTCCTGTCTGCTTCCCCCTGGGCTGTCCCCGTTCACTGGGCTCCTGCTCTGAGCTGGGGCAGACAGACAGGTAAACATTTAATGAGACCGTGATGGGCTCAGTGCCAAGTCCAGATCTGTTTACCCGAGGTGCTGGGACAGTGCAGATGAGGAGCCATTAATTCTGTCCCGGGGAGATCGGGAGGAGTGGGTTCTGGGCTGGGCTTGAAGGAAGAAGCAGGTCCCCTGGGCCAGCCTGGGCGAGGCAGAGGGAGAGTGTAAAGTCAGGGTTCAGTGTTGGCACAGTGGGGGACTGAGGACTTTGTCACATGGAGGAAATGGGAGCTCCTAAGGCTGTTGCCCGGAGGGCATGTCGGGCCGGTGAGTGAGTGAGACCCCTCTGAGAGCACTGAGGGGAGACCCAAAACTGTCTGGAAGGAAGGGGGCCCCAAGGGCCACGTGTCTCTCTGGTCCGCTGAGTGTTTGCGCCCCACAAGTCACGGTCCTTCACTTACTTTAAATACTTATTAAGAGCTTATTTTAAATACATGCTTTTTAGACTTAAAAACTGCAGACCTGGGTGGTGCCTTGGCGCCCTGTTCTTTCCGATGGTGATGGGAAAGCACAGGGGTCCCCTTGGGTCCCCTTTTGGGTGTCAGCAAAGATTTGGGTGATGATTCCCTACGACTCGCAGGATGTGCCCTTCCAGGTTTTCCTTGTCCCGTGTCCCCACCTGTTTTCCGTTCGCGTCATTGAACCGTGTAGCAGAACAGAATACCACACACTGGGCAGCTCAAAGCACAGAAGTTTTTTATTCCTCACAGTTCTGGATGCCGGAAGTCCAAGGTCAGGGCGCCACAGGCTCCCTGTGTCCTCGAGTGGGGGACGGGCATGGGGGACGGGCAGGGAGCTCTCCTGGGCCCCTTAGGCAAGCACTGATCCTTTTAGCAGAGCCGTGGGATCTGACCGCCTCCTCAGGCCCCGCCTCCTGGTACCATCACCCCAGGGCAGTCGGTTTCCAACATATGAATTTGGGGGACACACACATTCAGACTACAGCAAACCGCTTTAAAGCCAATTTTAAAGTCAGTGGTCAAGAGAGTTCTTAGTCTATTTCACTTCCTCTCCCGTGTGGAGTGTTTTCGTAGATATTGGAGCAGGAAAGGACATAAAAGAAAATCTCCCAACGCTGCTTTTACAAACAAGGAATTAGGGGTCCAGAGGGGCTGAGGACTTTCTCAAAAGTCACCCGGCCAAGCCAACCTGGAACCCAGGCCTGCCACCAGCCGAGTGCCCTGAGCGCAGTGTTTCCATTCATGTTTAGTGTCTGTAGCCACTGAAATGGAAACGTTTGCATAGATCACGTCATATCATCGTGCTCCTGTCTGTCACTCAGCTGCCAACTGTGGCGGCTTCCCCTGTCGCTACACACAGACCCACCTGCTTCCTTTTTTGCCGTGGCCAGCCTGCCCAAGTGTGGATTCGGGAGGAAAAGGGGCCCTGGGTTTGCATCATTCTTTCTGCTCACGTTCCCAAGCGTGCTGAGCTGGGCCAGGGCGAGGCCCGGGGACCTGGAGCCGAGTCAGGCCTGAGCAGTTCCTGCCAAACTTTGCCCTAAGCTGTGGTGGCCAAGAAAGTCTGTCCCTGGAGTGGGAGGCCCAGCTTACCGTAGTGCCTCCCCTCGGATGTGTGACAAGCCCTTCACTGTCTTTAACCTCAGTTTCCTCATCTAAAATCGGGGAGGATGTTCCGCCCTCCCGTGGGGTGACGTGCCTGATGCGTCCACCCACACCCACAGCTGCCTCTCGGCTCCTGCGCTCAGAGGGCGCCGTGCAAACATGGACCGTGCCTGATGGTCGAGCCCTTGCTGTGCCCCGCATGCAGGGCCCCAGCATGTGCCGTCCTGTTGAGTTCAGTGAAAACCATTTGGCATTTCTAATCCCAGAAAGAGACCTTTGGGAATTGTCAAGGCTGCCTGCCTTATTTTTTCCGCGTCTGTCCACCCGCGTTGCTAGGTGGGTGTGTACGTTTTTAGAGTCTGGAGGTGGGTAGCGTGATGGTATGGGGAAGGGGCTCTGAATTTCCATTCTCAACCCTCCCAGGTCCCGCATCTGTGAAATGGGGCAAACAGTCCCCTCCTTCTGAGGGAGGGAGGGACTCAGTGGATGCAAATAAAAAGGATGTGGGGCCGCCAAGAGCATTAAGCAGTGGGTGGAGAGGGCGGCCCTTGCCTGAGGCCACAGCAGCCAGAAGCCCAGCCGAGACTGGACTGCTTACGCCCACCCACCCCACCCCGGTGGATGGCTTTTTGGCACCTGAGTTCAGGGTGGATCAGGCCAGCACCTGTGCCGGGGTCAAAGGGGAGGGCCATGGTGCAGGTGGAGTCCCAAGTCTGGATGGCCCTCACTCAGGGGGTCCATTCCAAGCTGCCACTTTCAAAATTAATGAACAACTCCCACCTACTCCCAAGGGTGAATTTCCAACTTGCCTGTTGCTTGAAATACCTTTCTCCTCACTTTTCTCTCCCTCCTTTCTCTCCCTCCTTGTCTTTTTTCCCCCCAGTTATTTCTCCATCACTTAAGGGAAGTGAGCCCGGCCCACCTCCGGCAAGCTGTTTCGGGCATCTGCAGGTTCACAATGGCAGGTGGGGGTCTGGACTTCCCCCACCCCTGGGCGCTGGGGAGGGAGTGGGAGGAGGTGGCTACTGGGGTTGGGGGCTCAGAGGGGTTGGGGACTTGATTCCTGAAATAGACCTTTAAGGTAAACATCTCCATGTGGACACATTCAAACTAGTAACTTGAAACAATTATTCTTTGTATCAGTGATCTCAGCACATGCCTGGTAATGAAAGTTCAAGAGCACAGAAGTGTGTATATAGTAAAAATTGTCTCCCTCCCACCCCTGTCCCGGAGCCCCCCCTTCCCCTCTTTCTCCTGCAGGAGATGATCTCTGCGGGATAGAAGTGTTTGTGTCGTTTATTTGTACACGCGGGGCAGCACAGTTAGAGACTGTTCCTCCTGCCGTGTCGGTGGAGTCTGGTGTGCGGCGCCTACAGACCCGCTGCTTCCCTTCTTCGGGGCTGCCAGGGACGTGCAGGGGTGTCTGCAGGACACATGGCTAGAAATCAGAGGTTGTGTGTATTAGTGACTTTGGTAGATACCCCAGCTGTGCCCCCCTCCCCTCTGGTCTGTTGACTGGTTAACCAGCTTGGGAGTCCCTGCTACGTGCTGGGAGAAGGGCAACAGTTGTATCTTTTTATCTTCCCAGCCCTGGAGGTTGTGCTCCTACCACGCGTGAGGCTGCTCTGAGCTAGAGGTTAGGTGATTGGTCCAGGTCACAAAGCAGTGGCAGAGCGGGGGCTGGAACCCAGGTCTGCCCCACAGAGTTAGAGCTTGTGTGTGCGCCCGATGCTTTGAGCACTGGGTGCTCTGTAAACCAGGGTATCACCCCGTTTGGGTGGGGAAGAGCTGGTGACTGGGAGGGGTGTGGGTGGGAAGCCCTGATGGAGAAAGACTGGGGGGGTGGGTCCCGTGGCCGAGTGGTTAATTTTGTGTGCTCCACTTCCGTGGCCCAGGGTTTGGTGGTTCTGATCCCAGGCGCAGACCTACACGCTGCTCGTCAAGCCGTGCTGTGGCAGTGTCCCATATAGAAGAGCTAGAATGAGCTACAACTAGGATAAACAACTACGTACTGGGGCTTTGGGGAGGGAAAATAAAGAGAAAGATTGGCAATAGATGTTAGCTCAGGGCCAATCTTCTTCAGAAAAAAAAAAAAAAGATTAGGGACTAGGGTTTCCCAGTTGGGTCTGCCCAGCAGCCACTGGCCTGGCACCTGGGACTCCAGTGACCTCTTGGCTTTGTTGGAGTCCCAAAGGTGTCATCACATGCTCCTGATTTGCTGCAGGGCATGTAGGGACATGTGGCAAGGCTGGGAGCAGGAAAGGGAGCGGGCAGGGCTGGGCTTGGGGAGACTAAGGGTCCCTCCTCCAAGGAGGGGCCAGCTGTTTCCAGCCCAGTGTGTGTGTGGGAGGGGCACGTCCTGTGAAACTGGCCCCTTGGAAGGAGCATCGTCTTTCTCAGCTGAGCCTCCCAGTGACCCGTCTGGTCCCTCCGCCCTCTGCACCTGTTTGCCCGTCTGTGAAATAGAACTTGTTAGAGTCTCGCCTTGGTCTGAGGGTCCCTCACCAGGAGGTTGCCTGCCGTCTCCTCCCCGCCAGTTCCTACAGCCTTGACCATGTTGTCTTTTGCTGAACATCTCCTGTGCTGTGCTGTCCTGGACACATGTCTGTTCGTTCAGGCTGTGATGCAACCCTGGGAGGGAGATGGCATTTCCCCCTTTCCCAGATAAGGAAACCGAGTTTCGGCCAGGAGCTGGTGCTCACACAGCTGAGGGCAGAGCTGTTCCCCGAAAGCAGGCTGTCCGTGTAGAGCCCGCCCTCCCGCTCTCCCAAGCCCCGCAGGCGTCCTCGTGGCGGTGGGGCGGCTGTGTCTGCACAGAGGTGTGATTTGCATGCGGGCCTCTGTGGGGAACAGAGGGTTCCGGCCTCGTTTTTCCACTGAGCGTGTGGGAGGGTCAGTGTGTGGGCCGCCGCCTGGGTGGGGACACATGGCGAGGTGTGCCTTCCTTTCACCAAAGAAGGATTTTAAGCTACTGGTTTGCAAATCTGCTGGAAAAAATAGATGTTAAAACCAGTGTGGGCTCCTGGATGTGCAGCTGCGGCGACCTCAGAACTGGGCGTCTGCTCTGCGCTGGGTGCCGGGAGCCGGGAATGGCCGCGCCTGTGCTGCTAGCGCTCACCTTAACACAGATCCTGTCTGTCTGTCCTCACCACAGCCCTGGGAAGTAGGTGTGACTGGTATCCTCTTTTAGAAGTGAGGAAACCTGAGGAGCAGAGAGCTTAACTTACTGGAGGACACCCAACAGCCTGGCTCCAGCGTTCACGCTGTAAGCCACCGTGGACGCAAAAGCAGTGCCGGCCGGTGTGGTTGGATACAGAAAGAAGCAGAGACGGGGGCTGCAGGAGGCCCCCAGCCTGACTCGGAGGATCTGGGAAGGTGATGCTAGACACAAGTTATTTAGGGCCCAGTAGGAATGAGCCAGGCAGAGGAGACTGAGGCTGGCCAGCCAGCGGGCACTGCCCACGCAAAGGCTTGGGGGCTTGACATGTCGGGGCGTGGCTACAGAAGTGCGCGTTCTTTAGTGTGGTGGGAACAGGGTCTGAGATTAGGGTTGCGGGGCTGAGGCTGGTGAGGTGGCCGGAGGGAGAAGGGCCCTGATAGTGGTGTGGCAGGACTCCCGAGGGGCTGGGGGAGCCTAGTGGAGTGGTGACAGGTCCGATCTGAGGCTGCCACGTGGATATCAGATGGGAGAAAGCCCAGCTGGAGACCAGAGACAGCAAGGCAGCTGGAGCGGGGCCAGGCAGGAGGGGACCAGCGCTGGGCCTCCATAGGGTGGTGGGGCAGCTGGGAGGGACCCGAGCTGGGAGGCGGCTGCAGGGACACCAACCCAAGCTTCCCGGCCACCCTCTGAGTGCTCCCATTTAGATCTAGAGCCCCAAGGCCAGCCCAGGCCTGGCTGTGAGAATCCGTATACAGGACTTAAATCTGAGCCTGACCACAGTGGATGCTCGAACAGCAGCCAGGATTGTAACAGGCCGTTAATGCTGGTTCTTGCCTGGAAAAGGAACCCGTGAGTGCAGGTGCATCATCACCGTCTAACAGATGAGGCAACAGTGCCTTGCCCAGGGTTGTGCCACAAGTGAGTGATTGGGTGGGATGTTAACCCGAGACTCCCCTGCCCTGATGGAGTGTCAGTGCTGGAAACCTGGCTCAGACGAGCGACCGTGAACCTGGAGATGCAGGAGACGCTGGTGTCTGTCCCAGGCCGGCGCAGACAGGGAGGTCCAGCAGGGGCTGGGACCCACGGGAAGGCGCAGACGTGGGCCCTGCTCCCAGCAGTTGAGTCTGGTACCCCCTCACGGCACGGCTCATCCACCCCTGGAGCTGGTCAGACGCACTCCGGCCTCCACCCTAGCCTGGCCAAGCTGCTGGTGGTCACTGTCCCTGGTCAGGCACCTGCTCCCATAGGACTCAGGGGCCCCTCATCCCATTTGGTGCCCAAGGATTCTGAGAGTGTCTGCTGGGGGCCGATTTGTTGGGACAGTGGTGATGCTTAGAGGCCATGTGCCCAGCGAAGTCCCCTTGTGGCCCCTTGCCTGTGGGGGAAGCAGGGGCTTCCACAGGAGCACACAGCAGCCCCTGGGGAGAGAATAGCCCCCTGCGGGAGGGGGTCAGGCTGGATGGGAAGGGGGAGCAGGAGAGGCAGACGCAAATGAGGGCTGGCGTTGCTCTCCCTGGAAAATGGCCATTTGCATAGACACTGAGCCCCTGGGGCCTGGAGCCTGGGGCAGCTCAGCTCCTCATCACAGTCCCTTAGGCGCCACCACAGACACACACAGACACACACAGACACACACACACACACACACACACACACTGTTTACCGTCTGTGCACTGTTAAACCATCTCATCCGTGAAAGTTGTTGCCAGATAGCTCTTTTATGTCCTTTAATGGAAGTTTAAATTTTTCTTCCTAAAGATTTTAAGCATCCTTTATTAGATTCATTCCTAACCCAAAACCTTAATGTGTATTTAGTTTCTACTATATTTCCTGGTTGCCTTGTAGGGAGGCTGTTGATTTTTGTACGCCGGTCTTGTATCTGGGAGCTCCAGAAGGCGATTTCCTTGGTTTTCCACTTCGATGTTCCTATCTGCTGAAATCTTCCCTTTTCTGTCTTTTATTGAAATGATCAGATCCTTTTCTGCTGGTTGGAATGTTGTCCATGTCTTACTCGTTTAGAGGTTTCCTCTAACTTGCTAAGGCTCATTTATATTTTTCTCCATTTATGTCTAAGTCAAGTCCATTGAAGTCCTTTTGCCTTTTGTGTTAGACCCCTGTCGTCCAGCCCCCCACCCCCCTTCTCCTTTCTCTGTTTAAAACAAGCACAATTGAGGAAGTCAGACTCTGCTGATGGTGTGAGTGCCGAGGGGCCGCAGGCTCGAGGTCGGGGCCCCAGGACCCGTGTTTGCCCCTTTCAACAACATTCGATTTAAAGGCAAACGGGTGAAACTCAACTCTGGCTATGAAAGTGGCTTCAAACCACACTAGTTTTGTGATCTACCTTCTTCTAAAGTCTTGTCGAACACCTGCGTCACCGGTGGCTCTGGATTCCCCTCATAGCTTTTACCTGCTACTGGGCGTCCCCTGGAACAAAGGCGTGAAGATGTGTGCGCCCAGACGGGGCCTGTGCTGGCCTCATGAGGGGAGTCGCTGGGTCTCCGGCCTACGTGCTTCTTACACTTTGCCTGCAGGTGCCCTCGGCAGGTGGCAGCACCCCCCTGGGGGCCGGGGGCCACCCTCCCCCCACCCACCGGGTCTGACCTGACAGCTCCTTTCAGCCCATGGGGGAAGGTGCTCCTGACAGGTGCGGGTGGCATATGTCAGCTGTGGCTTTTGTGGCCATTGTGGCTGTGTTTACACGGCTGCTCCTCCAGCCCCGGCTCCTGCTGGAGCTGCCTTTCACGTCAGGCTTTCATCTGGAACAGATGTAAAACTCTTCTCTTTCCCGCTTAGGAAACCGAAACAGCCCTCTCTCTTTGAGGCAAATTCCGGGCATTTATTCTCTCTGGAACAATACTGTCCTTATGTGGGTTCTTGTCGCAAAGGCCGCAGTGCCCAGACCCTCACACACCTGTCTGGCCCTCGATGACGTCACGGCGCGTCCATCGCTCTGCCTGCGTTTTGGATGCATTATTGAGAATAACCGGTCCAGACTTGCCCCGAGACACCGGGAGGATCCAGCATTTACCTCTGTGTTCCCATGAGCCCTTGCCTGGTCCTTGTGTGCCCGCCATCACCCTTTAATGCTGAAAACAGGTGGTGAGCACACTCCTGTCCAGCCTTGTGTCCCCACAGCGCACCCGTGTGCGTCCTGCCTGCAGTCGGCCCCCTTCAGGGATAAACGTTGGTCCACCCTGGCCTGGGCACCCCGGGGACCAGCGGCTCTGGCCCTTCTTGGTTCACTGCAGGCAGATGTGAGGAATTAGAAATTTTTGAAAACCTGAGACGTCGTTGTAAGAATTAGACGTTGAAGTGCAAAGGTCATAACAGTCAGTGCCTGCTCCTCAGAGTTCCAGGCTCCGCTCAGAGTACTTGAAGGAGATCCCTGCATTTCATCCCCAACAGCCAAGTCGGGACTGCTGATACCCGAAAGATGAGAAAGCGGCGGCGTCACGCAGCTGCTAAGCGGCAGACCTGGGATTCGAACTCAGGCCCTCTGGTTTCAGAGCCACGTTCTTCATCATCGTATTCTGTACCTAAGGCTGTTTGGTACAGTGTGGGGTAAATTACAGTGAACAAGGTCACAGAATCCCACCAGCTTTCACAAGTGGTGATGGGAACATTGACTGATGTGAGATTCCCAGTTATAATCGTTAGGAGGACCTGGATGGTGATTTGAACAAGTCGGGTTTTATTTTTGTTACACAGTTAGGCAGGCAGTGGCTTGTATTTTTTTGGTTGTTCAACAATGCCATCAGAGAGCCAAGCTCTCTGCCTCTCTGCTCTGTAGTCTTAGCGTGTTGGTTATCCTTGTGCTAAACACCTCGGTGTCATAAAATGGCTGCTGTAGTTCCAGCCTTCACTCCTGTGTTGAAGGCAGCAAGGAGGGAGAAGAGCCGCCCAGGCTGTGTCTGCTCCCTTTCACTCCCCACAGCAGAATTCTGAGGCCTCACTGACCAGGACTGGGTTATATGCCCACCACTAGCTGCATGGCAGGCTGGGCAAGTGAGGAACAGGAGGGTCACGATTGGCATAGAAGAACAAGGATTCAAGGCCACCTCAAAGAAAATTAGTTCTATTAGCAAGGAGCGCCGGGGTAAATAAGGTAAATAACAGCCTTGCCAAGACAGTCGGGTGAAGAAAGGGGCTTATAAAACTCTATGTAAGGAGCGCTCCCATCTTTGAAAATGCGTGTGTGATGCATGTGTGTGTCTAGAAAAAAGACTGGAAGGTTAGCGTGGTCCCTCTGGGGACTGGGATGGTGGCTGACTTTTCCTCGTTTGGCTTATTTGCTGTTTCTGCCCAAGGGAGATGGCAGACGTCGAAAGAAGGCTCTGTGGCCGGGCAGACCCAGGGAACTTGCTCTCCTGGTGGAACCTGGCCTTCATCCACTATTTTGACACCAGACGTTTGGGTTTTTTAGTTTGATTACTGGCCTCCTAAAGGCCAGTATTAGAGCTTCCTTATATTTATTCTCTAGGCAAGGGCCCTTATGAATCATCTCTAAATCCCTGACTTAGAGACGTATGACAGAGAACAGAGAGGCTTGGTGTCTTGCCCAGAGCCACACAGTGAGCGCTGGGCAGGGGTCGTGCTTGGGGAAGCTGGGGTAGGAGGAGGCTGACGATGGCATTGGCAGAGAGAGAGTGGGCTGGGGGCAGAGGTGAAGGGGACACATGAGTGAAACCCAGGTTGCATAGTTCTGGGCATCCGGTCAGCATGTGTCGTTTTCCCCCAGAGAAGAAATGTCTCAAGTAGGACCCGTCTCCAGGGACCTCTTTCTGGATGCCTTCCTGCACGAGCGCAGCCCGGAAGCCCTGGAGGTTCCTGGCATGACCGAGCTCAGAGAGTCCTCCCCCGACAGGTAGGTCCCAGCAGCCCTCACGGCCCCGCCCACGCCCGTTCCTGGTCAGTGACCTTTACCGGGTGGTTAGGAGAGAGGCCCTCTGGGTTCCCCAGGCGTGGTCATGGGGGCAGGTGACCTGGGCTGGGCCGCTTTGCTCTGATACCAGCTCACGGGGGGGCCCCTTGGGGCATCTGGCATGTTCACAGTCCCAGGATGGACCTTGGGTGCTGGCCGTCAAAATGGCTCAAGCTTGTGGCCGTAGGACAGGGTGCCTCCTGGCCCTCGTGTCCATGATCACCTACCTCCTCAAGGCCTCTCAAGATGGATCCAGTTTTAGAAAACCGGAAGTAGCCTGAGCAGCTGCTTCAGATGCGGTTCCTGGCCCTGGCTGGCAGGGCAGTGAAGAGGGGGTCTTCCCAGCATCCACTCCAGGGTTCGAGACGCTTCTCTCCTGCTTCAGCCTGAGGATTCTCTTAGTCATTAGGTCCTGGATGTGGGGTTTGGGGTTGGTTGAGATTTTAGGGCTGGAGGGACCCCAAGATCTGCCTCTTCCCCACTCCCTGCTCCATTTGTAGATGACAACAGGGAATGTTCAGCCTGAGGCAGTGTTTTCCTGAGGTCCCAAGGGTGTCAGGGTAGAGATGGGACCTCAGCCCACCACCCTGATTGCCAGTCAACCCTTCCCACCCCCCCCCGTCCTGTCCCCCCAGTGCCCCTGGAATAGAGAGAGCACAGACCCTGGGGAGACTGGGCAGGTAGCCGGGGCAGGGCTGGGAGAGGCCCCGAGTCCTTGGCCCCCGGGAGGCCTGTCTGCCTGGGAATTTCCAGAAGAGCTGCCAGGTCACCGAGATGGAATGTGTGGGCAAACCCCTGCGAGCAGGCAGGGCCGAAGCTGCTCAGACGCCCGGAGGGGAGGGCGAGTGTGGGACCTGGAGGTTGGGTGGGAGCGTGTGAGCCTCCATTTCCAGCCAGCATGCGTTCAGTGCGAGGGGGGGCCCAGGCCCCTCCGTTCTCACAGGGGTGATGACAGCAGAGGTGGTTTCAGGATCGGGGACCAGGGAACAGTTCCCAGAGCCCCTCCCCACAAGGAGAGGGGTAAGTTGAGACCCCTGTGAGAAGCCAGCCTGAGTGATCTGAGGGGCCTCAGAGCCCCCAACCTACCCAGCCCGTTGCCCACCCTTGCCACCAAGCCCACCGTGCCACCCAGGTGGCCTCCAGGGCATCCGCCTACCTTGGAGGGGGAGCAGGGCTGCAGGGGGAGGCTGAGCCGCTGTGCACACGGGCGCTCCCACCCCCATGGGGGCTCAGACCAAACTGAGAAGCACCCCCTCCGCAAGAAGGACTGACCCCGGCTGCACTGGGCAGCCCCTCCCTGGCATCTGGGGCCCATACTTCAGGGAGTCCACCTGTGGGCGGGACCTCGCTGGCTTTTGCTGAAGCAAAGTGGGAGCCAGTGGAGGGGCGTGCGAAGGCTCCCTGCCCCTTGCCTCACTCTGCGCCGCCCGTGGACCCCACAAACCTGTGGCCCAATTGGCCAGGTGGGTCTGGGCGTGGGGTCGCCAGCACAACCACACTCCTCATTCCCTGTGCCCTGTCCACAGTGACAACCGTGACTCTGTGGCCATGCGGCTGGCCTTCATCGGGGACGAGATGGAAGTGAGATGGATGCTGCCCCACATCGCTGAGCTGCCTGGGGTGGCCGTGTACAGGTGACCAGCCCTTGCCCAGCCCAGGGCTTCCGTAGCGCGGGCCTGGCCCACAGGGGCCCCTGGGAGGAAATGGCTCCGTCCACTCCAGGCAGCCCTGAGACCTTTAGGTCCCTCACCCCCAGGAGGCCCCAGCCCCTGGAGCTGGCCTGCTGCCACCCCGTTCTTCCTGGACTAGGCAGCAGACACAGCAGAACCCAAGCCCCTTTCGCTCTTCCCCCAGCAAGCCCAGACAGGATCTTTCCAAAATGGTCCTGACTTAAAAAGACGGGAGATGCCGAGTGAGCTCAGACGGAGCTGTCTGTGTTGTCAGCGGGGCCATCTGCATGGAGGCCTCTCTCCTGATGACATTCAGCTTCCATGATTTTCCAGCGTCCCTGCAGGTTCTCAGTACCTCACAGAATTGCTCAGGGTGGGGACATAGAAACCTTACTCTTCGAGACCAGGATGAAGGTTTACGGGGTCTCTTGGTCCCCAGGGAGGCAGCCTTCCTTTGGGGAGCCCGGACCACTATTGGAACGAAGCTGCTCTGGAATGAGCACCCGCCCCTCTGGACCTGCCTCTTTGGGCCTGTGGGCAGTGGAGCGTTTTCCAAGTGGCCAGCTCCAGAACGCAAGGCTGAACCCCCAGCGGGTTGGCCGGCAGGCTGGGGAGGAAACAGGAAATCAGATGAATTTAGGACCAGAAATGGCCGGGGAGAGAGGCCCTCATTGGTGGAGCCACCCAGGGGAGGGGACAGGCCCTCTGCTCACACAGTTGTCACCTAAAACAAAGGCCGTCCTTGCCCCTGTTCCTGCAGTAATGGCCCTGCTCCCCCTCCCATCTGTCTTATAGCTTGGCCTTCACCTACAACCAGACAGGCCTGAGGGGTGTTTTTAGAAGTTTCATGGATGGTCTCACTAACCTCAGGGAGAACATAAGGTTCTGGAGCTTCCTGACCCGCAGGGACAGGGTAAGCCTGAGATTTCATGACCTTGACTCACCTTCCTGCATGTGTAGCCCTCTGGAGCCGTGGAGCAGCTGCTCCGTAGGGCACAGCCTCGCTGGTTGCTGCAGTCCCCACCAATCCCTATTGTCTTCTTTTGCCTGCTTCACCCATTCCTCCTCCTGCCTGTTCCCTGGGCCTTTGGGTTTGAGATGGCTGGCTTACTGAGAGAGGATGCACGAGTCCTTGTGTGCGCTAGCTTCCGCAGCTGTGCCCGTGCTCCCGCCTGTACCAGGACTGCCTCCACCTGGCAGACATGACTGGTTATCTGCCCAGGGCAGAGGCCTCTTCTCCTGAGCTGCTTCCCTGACCACTGCTGATCCTCCCCCCCAGCACCGCGGATGGTCCCTCACACCTCTCCATCGTATTGTGCCAGTTCCCGGCAGACGAGCAGCCCGGGTGGGCTGGCCTCCTCTCCTCTGTGTGTCCCCAGGGCCACTCTCCTCTCCTCCCCGTCCTGTGCTCATCTTTCAGGGCACCTTGTTCTAGACCCCTCCAGTTCTGAGTGAGGCGCTTCTGCGTTCCCTTCCTTTACCAGACTCGCTCTTGGCCGGCCCACTGTCACCCACATGTGCTCATCCCATGTCCACAGAGCGCGCACAGGACGGCGAGCTGTGGAATGAGCAAGCCTCTTCCAGGCTGGGGGTCCTCACTTCTCTCCCCTTCATCCCACAGGTGTCCCCCAGTCGGGGGCGCGAGCTGGCTCTGTCCGTGCTGCTGCTGCTGGTGCTGCTGCTGGGCTGGGGGCTCCACCTCCTCCAGTGACTGCCGCTGCGGGGCAGTGCGGGGGCGGGGCTGGTCCCCTCCCCCTGACCGCCACCCTGGAGGTGGCCTTGTTTGTTTAGTTGTCTTTTTAACTGTTTTCTGATGATCCCTTTTTTATATTTAAACTCCGAGTGCTGGGACACTTACTGAGGTTTCATACTAGTTTTTTCTTGTTTTTTGTAAGAGAAATGAATTCATTATACCTCTGGGGTCGTTACTGGTTAACTGCCCATGCCAAGGCTGGGCTGGGCCTGCTCCCCGGGCCCCAGCCCACTCCGCAGCGGCCTGTCCGGGAAGGAGCCTTCCTCTCGTGGTGGGTCATGTGGGGGGCGGGGGGAGTGCTGGTCATGCCCCCGTGTCTGTGATGCCCGTGGCAAAGAGAAAATCTGCTGGAATAGATTTCTGAGGGGTGGGGAGAGCTCAATAAAATGTTGGTTTCCAGCTGGTCTCTGGTTCTCTCTGGGGGTTTGCAGCGTGGGCTCCATCCTGCCCCCTGGAGGGGGATTCAGGCAGTGGGGAACGAGGGGTGGGGTGTGCTCCCAGCCACCAGTGTGGCTGCGTGGATCACACAGCCTCCTGGCTCGTCCCAGCACCTGCAAATGCTGTCATGCAGTTTCGCCCAACACAAGCTGGTTTACTCTGTCTCTGTTATGCCTTGGTTTCTAAAGTCTCCCATTAGGGATTATTTCCTTTGGGGTGTTAGTGCCTCTCACAATTGGGGCCTCCCTATGTTTGCTCCTCCAGCACTCCCTGCTGGAGCAGTGGAGCCAGTGGGGCTGCTCACTTATGTGTGGTGGGGACAAGGAGCTGGGAAGGGATACTAGGAGTAGGAGGGGCCAGGCCTCCCATCGTGTGGGCTCAGCCTGCCCCAGACCAGGACCAGTGATATTTCTAGACCCCTCCAAGCCCTCCTCCCAGAACTTGTGCTGCGTGTCTCCCCCACCCCCCAGTCCCCTACCTCAAATACCCACCCTGGGCTGGGGTGAGCCACCTCCGTCCAGCTTCCAGCTTCCCCGCCCCAGCATCTTCTGCAGCCTCATCCCCCCGCCCCCTCCAGGGTCCCGAGTTGGAGAGCCTTCCCCGCCCTCCACGCAACCTCAGAGCTGATCCAGCAAATGCAGCTGCTCCCCGCCCGCCAGCCAGGCTGGGCAGACCCTGCCCCCTGCATCCTGCTCACTCCCAGTTGCACCTTCTACCTCTCATGACTGAAGGGACACCCTCCCCCTCTCCTGCCGCCTCGCCGCAGGCCTCCTTATGCGTCAGCTCCCCGAGGTCTGGTCCTTCACAGCTTTGAGGCCTGACTTCCATCTGCAGGAGCAGGGGCAGGGCGAGGGCCCAGCTACCCCCAACTCAGGGCTCCCACAGTGGAGGCGGCGCTCTGCCTGCACCTTTGGGTCCCCTCCTACGGGGCAGCCTCTGCACTGCAGGCAGAGGTGTTCCCAGCTTTCCGAGATCTTCCCTCAGGTGGCCCCATACGCTCTCTGCTTGCTGTTCTGTCCCCCTCCTGCGGCTGGCAGTAGGATGGACGTGAGAACGCTCCCCCAGACCCTGAGGACACGGGCCGCGCCCACAGGAGCAGTGAGGCCTGCCACGCAGGACTGCCTCCTTCCGCTGCGCCTCCAGCTCCCTTCTAGGGGTCTGTGCCCCTCAGAGCTGAATGTAACTGGTACCCTCCTGCCTGCAGCGCGGCCAGAGACCCGAAGTCCGGATGGAGGGGAGCTCGGTCTCCCACGGGTCCCCATCGCTCACAGCATTCAGCGGAGGGGGTGCAAACAGACTTGGAGTCATTCAAAAGCAATAGCAAAAGTCTTTGTAAATGTTTGCAAACCTTTTTTTTTTTTATTGCGGTAACATTGATTTATAACATTATTTAAATTTCAGGTGTACCTGGTTATATTTCGATTTCTGTGTAGAGTACATCGTGTTTACCACCCAAAGACTAATTACAGGTCATCACGGCACACCTGAGCCTAATCACCCCTTTCTCCTGTTTCCCTCCCCTTTCTGCTCTGGTAACCACCAATCCAATTTCTGTCTCTATGTGTGTGTGATTGTTTTTATCTTCTACTTAGGAGTGAGATCATATGGTATTTGATTTTCTCCCTGACTTATTTCACGTGGCATAATACCCTCAAGTTCCAAATGGCCGGATTTCATCATTTCTTATGGCTGAGTAGTATTCCATTGTGTATACACCACATCTTTATCCATTCGTCCCTTGATGGGCACCTAGCTTACTTCCAAGCTTTGGCTATTGTGAATAAGGCTGTGATGAACGTGGGGTGCATGTATCTTTAAGTATTCATGTTTTCATGTTCTTTGGATAAATACCCAGCAGTGGAATAGCTGGATCATATGGTAGATCTATTGTTAATTTTTGAGGAATCTCCATACTGTTTTCCATAGTGGCTGCATGAGTTTACACTTCCATCCACAGTGTACGAGGGTTCCCTTCTCTCCACATCCTCTCCCACACTTGTTTCCTGTCTTGTTTTTTTTTGTTTGAGGAAGATTAGCCCTGAGCTAACATCTGCCGCCAATCCTCCTCTTTTTGCTGAGAAAGACTGGCCCTGAGCTAACGTCTGTGCCCATCTTCCTTTACTTTATATGTGGGATGTCTAACATAGCATGGCGTGCCAAGTGGTGCCATATCCACACCCAGGCTCCAAACCAGTGAACCCCGGACCACCGAAGGAGAACGTGTGCACTTAACCACTATGCCACCGGGCCGGCCCTTCCTGTCTTTTTAATTATAGCCATTCTGACTGGAGTGAGGTGATATCTCCCTGTAGTTTTGATTTGCATTTCGCTGATAGTTAGTGATGTTGACCATCTTTTCATGTGCCTGTTGGCCATCTGTGTATCTTCTTTGAAGAAATGTCTATGCAGATCTTTTGCCCATTTTTGAATTGGGTTGTTAGTTTTTTGCTGTTGAGATGTATGAGTTCTTTGTATATTTTGGATATTAACCCCTTATCAGATGTATGGTTTGCAAATACCTTCTCCCAGTTGTCAGGTTGTCTTTTCATTTTGTTGATGGTTTCCCTTGCTGTGCAGAAGCTTTGTAGTTTGATGTGGTCCCATTTATTTATTTTTTTCTGTTGTTTCCCTTGCGCAGTCAGACATGATACTTGAAAATATGCTGGTGAGACCAATGCCGAAGAGCGTACTGCCTATGTTTTCTTCTAGAAGTTCAATGGTTCCAGGTCTTACATTCAAGTCTATAATCCATTTTCAGTTAATTTTTGTGTATGGTGTGATGGAATGGTCTACTTTCGTTCTTTTGCATGTGGCTGTCCAGTTTTTCCAACACCATTTATTGAAGAGACTTTCCTTTCTCCTTTGTATGTTCTTAGCTCCCTTGTTGAAAATTAGCTGTCCATAGATGTGTGGGTTTATTTCTGGGTGCTCGGTTCTGTTCCATTGATCTTTGCCTCTGTTTTTGTGCCAGTACCATTCTGTTTTGGTTACTATGGCTTTGTAGTAGATTTTGAAATCAGGGAGTGTGATACCTCCAGCTTTGTTGTTTTTTCTCAGGAGTCCTTTAGCTATTTGGGGTCTTTTGTTCCATACAAATTTTAGGATTCTTTGTCCTATTTCCATGAAAAATGTTGGAACTTAGATAGGGATTGCATTGAATCTGTAGATTGCTTTGGGAAGTAGGGATATTTTAATTATGTTAATTCTTCCAATCCAAGAGCACAGACTCTTTCCATTTCTTTGTGTCTTCAGTTTCTTTCAACAATGTTTTATGGTTTTCAGTGTACAGCTCTTTCACTTCTTTGGTTAAGTTTATTCTCAGGTGTTTTATTCTTTTTGTTGCGATTGTAAATGGGATTGTATTCTTGATTTCTCTTTCTGCTACTTCATTATTAGTGTATAAAAATACAACTGATTTTTGTATGTTGATTTTGTATCCTGGAACTTGACCATTTATTATTTCTATAAGTTTTTAAATAGATTCTTTAGGGGTTTCTACATATAAAATCATGTCACCTGCAAATGCTGACAGTTTCACTTCTTCCCTTCCAGTTTGGATCCCTTTTATTTCTTTTTCTTGCCTGATTGCTCTGGCTAAGACTTCCAATACTATGTTACATAAGAGTGGTGAAAGTGGGCATGCTTGTCTGGTTCCTGTTCTTAGAAGGGTAGCTTTCAGTTTTTCTCCATTGAGAATGGTATTAGCCGTGGGTTTGTCATATATGGCTTTTATTATGTTGAGGTACTTTCCTTCTATACCCATTTTATTCAGAGTTTTTATCATTAATGGATGCTGTATTTTGTCAAATGCTTTCTCTGCATCTATTGAGATAATCGTGTGATTTTTATTCTTCATTTTGTTAATGTGTATCACATTCATTTGTGGATGTTGAACCATCCCTGCATCCTGGAATAAATCGCACTTGATCATGGTGTGTGATCTTTTTCATGTATTGTTGTATTTGATTTGCTAGTATTTTGTTGAGGGTTTTTGTATCGGTGTTCATCAGTGATATTGGCCTGTAATTTTCCTTCTTTGTGTTGTCCTTGTGTGGTTTTGGTATCAGGGTAATGTTGGCTTCGTAGAATGAGTTAGGAAGCTTCCCCTTCTCTTCAGTTTTTTGGAAGAGTTTGAGAAGGAGAGGTATTAAATCTTCTTTGAATGTTTGGTAGAATTCACAAGGGAAGCCATCTGGCCCTGGACTTTTATTTTTTGGGAGGTTTTTTATTACTATTTTGATCTCCTTACTGGTGATTGGTCTATTCAGATTCTCTATTTCTTCTTGATTCAGTTTTGGAAGGTTGTATGATTCTAAGAATTTGTCCACTCTTCTAGATTATCAAATTTGTTGGCATATAGCTTTTCATAGTATTCTCTTATAATCTTTTGTATTTCTGAGGTGTCTTGTAATTTCTTCTCTTTCATTTGATTTTATTTGAGCCTTCTCTCTCTCTTGATGAATCTAGCTAAAGGTTTCTCAATTTTGTGTATCTTTTCAAAGAACCAGCTCTTGGTTTCATTGATTTTTTTCCTACTGCTTTTTAGTCTCTACTTCATTTATTTCTGCTCTGATCTTTATTATTTCCTTCCTTCTCCTGATTTGGGGCTCTGTTTGTTTTTCTTTCTCCAGTTTCTTTAGGTGACCTGTTAGATGGTTTATTTGGGATTTTTCTTGTTTGTTGAAGTAGGCCTGTACCACCATATACTTCCCTCTTAGAACAGCTTTTGCTGTATCCCATTGACTTCAGCATGTTGTATTTTCATTTTCATTTGTCTTCTGGAAATTTTTGATTTCTTCGTTGACCCAATCTTTGTTCAGTAGCATTTTGTTTAATCTCTACATATTTGTGACTTTTCTGATTTTCTTCCTGTAACTAATTTCTAGTTTCAGACCTTTGTGGTCAGAAAAGATGCTTGGTATTATTTCAATCTTCTTAAATTTACTGAGACCTGTTTTGTAGCCTAATATGTGGTCAGTCCTGGAGAATGTTCCATGTGCATTTGAAAAGAAGGTGTATTCTGCAGTCATTGGATGGAATGTTCTATATATATCTACTAAGTCCATCTGGTCTAATGTATTGTTTAAGGCCAGTGTTTCCTTATTGACCTTCTGTTTGGATGATCTGTCCATTTGTCTAAGTGGAATGTTAAAGTCCCCTACTATTATTGTGTTACTATTTCTCCTTTCATGTCTGTTAATAATTCTTTTATATATTTAGCTGCTCCTATGTCATATCCTCTTGTTGGATTATTCCCTTCATCATTATGTAGTGCCCTTCTTTGTCTCATTACAATTTTTGTTTTAAAGTCTATTTTGTCAAAGTATTGCTACTCCAGCTTTCTTTTATTTGCCATTTGCATGGAATATCTTTTTCCATCCCTTCACTTTCGGTTTGTGTGCCTTTAGGTCTGAAGTGTCTCTCTCGTATGCAGCATATATATGGGTCTTGTTTTTTATCCGGTCAGCCACCCTATGCCTTTTAACTGGAGCATTTAGTCCATTGACATTTAAAGTAGCTATTGATAAATATGTACTTATTGCCATTTTGTTACTTTTTTTCTGGGTGTTTTAGTAGTTCTTCTTTGTTCCTTTCTTCTTCTCTTGCTCTCTTCCCTTGTGGTTTGATGGCTGAAAGCTTTTTTTAAAGATACACTGTTTTTGGTGAGGAAGATTGGCTCTGAGCTAACATCTGTTGCCAACCTTCCTTTTTTTTTTCTCCCGAAATCCCCAGTATGTAGTTGTATATCCCAGTTGTGAGTCATTCTAGTTCTTCTTTGTGGGATGCTACCACAGCATGGCTAGACGAGTAGAGTGTAGGTCCGCGCCCAGGATCCGAACCAGTGAACCATGAGCCACTGAAGCAGAGCGTGCAGACTTAACCACTCAGCCACAGGGCCGGCCCCTGAAAACTTCTGAAACAAAATTTTAAGAGAGAGTTCTTCATTGTGCCCCAAGGAACTTTCAGACTCAGTCCGTGGTGAAAATCGGGTTCTCACCTGGGGCCGTGGAAACATGCCTGGGGGGGTCACACGCCTGGAAGTGCTACTGGCATGTAGTGGAGGAGCCAGGACGGCTGCCCAGAAGTACAGGACGGTCCCACACAATGATGCCCAGTCCTGCCCAAAGGCCAGCAGGGCCCCTCCCCTGCTGAGAATGAGCATAGAACTGAACATGAGAAACTCTATCCAGGACTGGACGCAGGTCTACACAACAGCAACCTTTAAAGATGAACTCAGAGCTCTCATTCCCAGTGAGGTTTTCCCGCTATCACTGAATAATGAAAAGAACACCCAAAGAGGCTTAGCATTCCTCCCATTTAACATTAATGCAAAGAGTTGCATTTGTAGAGAGCCTGCGTGTGCTCCTGGGGTGGAGCGGCAGAGATGGCTCCATGAGGGTGGGCCTGGCCAGACCAGGTTGTGGGCACAAAGCAGGCACTCAGTAGTCACTGTCTGAGGGGTGACTTGGGGGTGTGGGAGGAAGCAGGGCCCTCAGCCGCCCTTCCCATGTCCCATCCAGCTTGCTAAATAAAGGACACTCTTCCCCACCAGGGCAGAGGTCACTCACTCCCTGGCACACAGCAGGCACTCAATACTCCTGGGTAAGTAAACCAATGTGGGGCTGGGTCTCCCAACAGCTGAGTGTGTTGGGGGGTGTGTGCGCGCACACGAGAATGGCTGCCAAGGCCAACTGGGTCCTAAAGCCCTTTGGATTTCGTGACAAAGGAGCTAAGATTCTGGTGTGGTGGCCAGAGGCTCCCGGAACAGCGGAGGAGCCTCTGGTACTGGCCTGCCTTGTGGCCACGCCAGTCTGCCCACAGCACCCACACGAAAGGGCATCATGGCAACAGGCCAAGCCCCCAAGGGCCTCAGCACATACCTGCCAGGCGGCTGGTTCGGCCCATCTTAGAGGCGCCACCTGAGCTGGCAGGTGCTCTGCTCTGCCCACGTGGTGGAGCAGGAACTCAGGCTCTCCACATCACCAGCCCGGCACCGCTGCATCCTTATCCCCAGAATTCAAACGCGTTTCAAGGGGGAAAAATGGACAGTGTCATGTGAAGAAATACTCATATTTAGTGCTTTTTATGTGGCATTCCAAGCACTTTGCAAACAGTCCCTCCCAATCACTCAGAGGCGGCTAGACAGGAAGGCAGAGAAGGCACAGGGCAGAGCCACCTCCTGGGGAGGACAGGCCGTGCTCCGCCCACCAGAGCCTCCACTTGAGCCACCCCCACCCCGTGGCCACCAGGGGACGCCTACAGGTCCTGGTCTGTGTCCTCAGCCTCCATCGCTTCCACGGGGCTGTAGGCCTTCCAGGCCTGCAGGTTACAGTTCTTCAGGATGGTTCCCAGCTGCTTCCCAGGTCCCACCTCAAACGTCCTGGGGAACTCGGTGCCTTTCCTCCTCTCGTATATGGCATGCATCGTCTGCTCCCACTTCACTGGGGAGACCACCTGCTGGACCAGCAATTTCTGGATGTGTTTCGGATGCATGTATTTGTTCCCATTGACGTTTGAGTGGACGGAAACCAGAGGCTTCTTGACATCAATTGCCTTTAAAACTTGCGCCAGGGGCTCCATGGCTGGCTCCATGAGGCGGGTATGGAAGGCACCGCTCACCGGCAACATCTTGGTGCGTCTGAAGTGATACTTAGAGGAATTCTTCTGGAGAAACTGCAGAGCCTGGAGAAAAAAGAAAGGAGGTTTAAGCCAGGCAGATCTTAGAGGAAGAAACTCCGAGAGGCAGTCACCACTGGCACCGTCATAGTCCTGTGTACAGAATATGCTTCTCTCTTCACATCTGCACACGTAGTTCAGGCTGCAAATGACCTAGAGTGACAGACTCAATCCACCTCTTTATTCCTTTAAAATCAGCTGCATATTCAGTGTCCCACAAGTCCTCCTCCGGGGATCTGACCATTCACATGCCCCACCTGGGTAGGTGACTACTGCGTGGCTGAAAGAGATCCGAGGTTGGGAAACACGAGTCCTGTCCCAGCTCCTGTCATTCACTAGCTCGGGGCCCAGAAATATCACTCAATGCCTTGGCATTTTTTTTCACCCATAAAGTGAGCAGAGTTTCGTCTACTTCACAAGGTGCTGGGAAGTGACTGGCAGGAGGTGTGCAAGCATCTATAAACTAACAGTAAGTGTTCATCTTCAATTATAGTTCTGCTACCCTTCATAATGTTTAATAAACCTGTTTTCTTATCACTCCATAATCTTCAAGAAAAAAGTTCAGAAGGAGACTCGAAGCCTCATTTCACCCCGCGGGGTCTTTCCCATGAGAACTCTCCTCCGCGGTTTCTCTAGAGAAGAACTCTCTCTCTCCCTGAAACCAAAAACCTTCCCCAGGAGGGGCCTCGGCCCAGAAGGGGCCTCTGGGGCTAACAGGCCCAAATTTGGAAGTGTTGGCAAACAGCGTAATTTGCAAATATCTTTAAAATAGTATATTCCTAAGAGACACAGCCCACGGCCTGCCACGCTGACAGTGGAGGCCCTTCATCCCTCCACTGGGATCTCAAGGGCTCCCTGTGCACTAAACCCTCTGCTATGTCCCTTCAACCCGACAGCAGCCACGCACAGCCTGATGAGAGGCTGGGCCAGCTGCTCCCTGGAAGACTGAAGGTAAGCCTTGTGGTCACAGGAGCTGCATGACCTCAGGCAGTGGCACTTTACGTCTCTGTGCCTCAGTTTCCTCATCTATAAAACGGGGATGACAACAGTAGTTGTCTCATGGGGGCATGGATCGAACGCTGCTTAGGCACATGTCCTGTATAAGGGTTAGCAATCATTATCATCTTGTATACCAAGCCCATCCATATCTACTGGAAAAAACATAACGAGGCAGCTCTTTGTGTCCCCAGAGGGTAGGAGGCACCAGGAGTTTTGGCTGGATGGTGCTCGTCTGTCCATCTCCATGGACCCCTCCCTGCAGGAGCATATCCTGCCCACCCAGGCCCGGCCAGCTGCAGCCTGTGGCTCATCCCATCCAGCCTCCTCTGCCTCCTGTCTGTCAGGACTCCAGAGCCGCTCAGGGCGGGGAGGGAAGTGGAGCAGAGCCCAGCACAGTGAACCGCACCACATGCGCACCACACCTGCGGGAACCGTGGAGGTTTGCACTGTCTGTCCCTGCAGCAGTCTACCCTGTCCTGACTGACCAGGTGCTTCATGTCCACTGTCACCTCCAGTCTGTCCCATCACACTGAGGGACAAGCCCCGGGAGCATCTCTGAACCAAGGCCTCTTGCAGTCCCCAGCCCATGCCCTTCCCAGCATGCCTGGGCTGCTCTGACCACCGGCATCCATGTGGGTGACACTCTGTGGCACCTCCTGTGTCATTTCAGCCGCCTCAAAGTGCTTTCCCTGTAAGGTCTCTGCACTCATCCAACTCGAGGGAAGACCGCAGAAGTCAAGGCCATGGCCTCAGGTCCAGCAGGCTCCTATGCGGCTGGCCCTCGGCCAAGGCACTGGTCTAGCAGAGACAGAGCCTTCTTCGATCAGTTGTTGGATTTGGGCTCTGCTGCTCAGGGGAAGCCCTGTCCTCAGCTCAGCTCTTTGCGGTGGCACTTCCAACAGCACCAAGAGGCCAAACCTGGGAGTCCCAGGAGTCGTCATCTGGACCGGATGCCCACCTGGCTGGGAGCCTGCCCTGGCTGGGGGGAGATTCCTGCCCTGGCTGGGGGCCCCTCCTGGCTCCCTTCTGGGTTACTTTCTAATGGGAGAGAGCAGCTGCCTCCGTGAGTAACTTGGGGCCACTGTAACTCATCTTCCCACCGTCTCAGAACTGTCACAAGAGGGACCACTCACTGGTTCAGAGGAGACACGAGGTCACCTGGCACAAGGGCCAGGCCCTGAAGGGGAGGATGAACGGAGAAGGTGAGTGGAGGAGACAGAGACGCCAGCGTGAGACAGACGAGTTCCAGGTCTCCCTCCACCATCTCCAAGCACTTGCCTCTCCCTCAGCTTCCTCACATCTAAGATGGGACTGAGACCCCCCTCCGCGAGCACAGGACTGCCGCTGGGGCCTGGAGAGGTGTAAGTACTGGCCCTGCGCCGCAGCCCCGCACAGGTCCCCACCCGCACTCCGCCAGCATTCCCAAGCTCGGCCCTCAGGATCTGCCCTTTCCATCGGGCGCGCCCTCCTTCTCTGTGTGGGATGCCCTTCCTCTTGGCAAACTCATCCTCCAGGCCCCACTCCTGGGGCCACCTCCTCAGGCCCCTGCTGTCAGCCTGACCCTGCAACCTGGAGTCATCTGTTCACAGCCGGCCTTCCTGGGAGGGCAGGAGCTCTGGCTGACCAGTCTGTGTCCTCAGTGCTTGCTGCACAGGAGCTGCCCGAGCAATGATTGTGGGGAAGAGAGAAGGGAAGGGCGGGCAGAGGAAAGGAAATTAACTTGGGTGCCAACACAGACCCGGGAGAAAGAGCAGGTCGGAGCAACCCTGTAGGAAGGGCTTCTCCTCTCTGAGGAAGCAACCGGGTCAGCGGCCGTGAGAAGCCCCGAGTGCACCAGGCGAGGGCCTGGAGACCACCTGGTCCAGCCCCTTCACTTTCCATAGGGGGCTGGGCAAGTTGCCCGAGGTCCCGGTCTGTATGAGGTGAGGGGGACAGTATCCCAGCCTCCTGCTCCCTGTGCAGTGCTCGCTCCACCACACACTCCCCAGGCCCTCAAATACTTCCCAAGATCTCGGCTCAGCCGAGAACCCAGCGCACTACTGTGGGCTCACAGGCGTGGAACGGCCCCCACCTTCTGTAGCGGACTGGGGTCCGTGAGGACTGCGCCCGTCAACACCCACCTCCAGGTGGCCTGAAATCACCCTGCAGTCGGGAAAGAGGTAGTTGGCCACCTCGCACACGGGGTTCTCTATGCCCGCAGCCTTGCAGTGCTCCCGGGCTTCCAAGCAGGCGAAGGAGAACTTGGACTGAGGCCGACCGAGGACAGACAGCATCCCACTGGGGGCAGCTTCCGAGGCTTCCTGCATGGCCTCGGCTCGGACTTTCACTGCATACAGACCTATCCAGAGAGAAGGGCATTTGGAGAAATCAGGGCACGTAATGAAGGAGGGAAGCCCAGACCTGAAAGACAAGGCTAAGGTCCACACTGCGTGCGGGAGACACTCACACTGGTGTCCGCCGCCAGGCCACAAGGCCACAGTTGTATCTGTATCTGCTGCACAGAGACGCCGCCACCACCATGGAAAAGCAGGTGCCGTCCCTGGCACTAACGAATTAACCCATGGCTTCCTGCCTCACAGCGGCTCGGCGCAGGACGGGCTGCTTAACCAGGGGTGACTGTGCCCCCAGGGCAGTGTCTGGAGCCCATTTTTGATTGTTACAACGGGGAAGGGGGTCTGTGCTACTGGCATCTGGTGGGTAGAAGCCAGGGATGCTGCTCCACGTCCTACAATGCACAGCGCCCCTACAACAATGAATTATCTGGTCCAAAACGCCCGCAGTGCTGCTTCTGAGAAATCCTGCTGTCGGGTGAGAAGGAACAGACTTTGAGCTACATTGCTTCGGACAAGTCATGACCTCCCTCCAAGCGAGAGTTTTAGATAGTAAAATGGGGATAATAATATCTAATCTGCCTGGCTTGTTGTGAAAACTGGGATTTCTTTCTTTCTTCCTTTTGGTGAGGAAGATTCACCCTGAGCTAACATCTGTTGCCAATCTTCCTTTTTTGCTTGAGGAAGATTGGCCCTGAGCTAACATCTGTGCCAGTCTTCCTGTATTTTGCATGTGGGACACCACCACAGCATGGCTGATGAGCGGTGCATAGGTCCATGCCTGGGATCCGAACCAGTGAACCCCGGCTGCTGAGTAGAGCATGTAAACTTAACCACTACACCACTGGGCTGGCCCTGGGAATTATCAATTTGGTTATTACTTAAGAGAAATCATGTTGAAGAGGAAAAACAATCAAGAGGCATCAAGATACTTGGAATGATGCACAAACTACAAACTGGTCCCTGACTCGCAGTCTCACAATTACCATAAATCAAGCAGTGCTGCCCTCACTAAGAGCTGGAGAACCTGACGCTGCCAAGACAGGCCACCCGAAACGCGGGCTCCTGGGTCAGCGTGGCTCCAGCGCAAGGTGAGAGGACAGGGCCGTGCCCAGGCAGGCAGCTCCAATGACCGCCACGTAAGAATGGCCTGTGATGACTGGACACCCATTGTCCTGGTCCTGGGTCTGCTCCCTCGGGGGGAAGGGCATGAGCAGACCAAGGAGAGGTGAAGGGGCAGCGCAGGTTCAATGGGACAACGGGGAGGGTCTGAGGGGCACTCCTGTCCCCTTTCTAACACATCTCCATTCACTCGGCAATCACGCACAGCTGTACTGGACTTTCAGCCTCCTTACGCAACTGGAGCTGTGGAGCAAATGTGTTAAGAGCCTGTGGCAGGAAGTAAGACAACACAGAGGAATGTGGAGAAAGCGTGTGGAAATCCTCCCGTGCAGCCATTAAATAAGTATGCAAGATGCCGAGTGAAAAAATTCAACACAGAATGTACACAGGCTCTAATTCTGCAAATTATGTACACATAAAACTATGTGTAAAATAGTTTTATTAGGATGTGGAACTATGAAACTATTTTCATTTCCTATAATGCTTTTTAAAAAAACACTGAGGTAAAATATAAATATACAATATCAAATTATAAAACATAAAACACCTGTATCCTCTAAGTAACCACTCCCCATTTCTCCTTCCCTCCACCCAGGAACCTCTAATCTGCTGTCTCTATGGATTTGTGTATTCTGGGCATTTCATATGAGAGAGATGACACACTACGTGACCTTTTGTGCCTGGCTCCTTTCACTCAGGACGTTTCTGAGGTTCATCCACGTTGGAGCAGGTGTCAGTACTTTGCTTCTTTTTATGGCTGAATAGTATTCCATTGTACAGATAGACCACAATTTGTTTATCCACTCATCTGAGGATGGACATGTGGACTGTTTCCATCTTTAGGCTGTTATGAAGAACGCTGTTACAAACATCTGTGTACAAGTTTTCTGCGTGGACATGTTTTCATTTCTTGGTGATACACCTACAGGTGGAACTAGTGAGTCGTACAGTAACTTATGTTTAACTGTTGGAGGAACCACCAAACTGTTTCCCTCAACGGCTGCACTGGTTTACGGTCTCACCAGCCATGTGTGAGGTTCCTGTTTTTCCACAGCCTCGCCAACACTTATTATTTTCTGCTTTTTGTTCCGTCTTTTTAAATTAAAGCCATCCTAGTGGGTATGAAGTGGTACGTCATTGTGGATTTTGTTTTTTTAATGGCATTTTTTTTTTGAAGAGACAATTTAGATTTTTATTTTTTTTCCTTTTTCTCCCCAAAGCCCCCCAGTACGTAGTTGTATATTCTTAGTTGTGGGCCCTTCTAGTTGTGGCATGTAGGACGCTGCCTCAGCGTGGTTTGATGAGCAGTGCCATGTTCGCGCCCAGGAGTCGAACCAACGAAACCCTCGGCCGCTTACAGCAGAGCACACGAACTTAACCACTCGGCCACGGGGCCAGCCCCCGTCATTATGGTTTTGATTTGCATTTCCCTAATGATCAGTGATGTTGCATATCTTTTCATGTGCTTATTGGTCATTTGGATATCTTTCTTGGACAAATGTCTATTCAAGTCCTTTGCCCATATTTATCTATAAGCAAAAATGTTGATCTGTTTTAACCATAAACAAAAATCTTAAGAAGTGAAACTGATATGGCTCAAGATCAAACATTCAATTACTTTTTCATTTAATGCATATTTACTGAGCTTCTACCAAGCAATAGGCACTGGAAGCGTGTGAACAGACTAAGAACACAGGGGATAAGGGAGAGACAGTCAAGCAAGCAGATTTCATGAGATTACCAAAAGAAAGGAAATCCCAGATGAACCCTTCAGGCTTAAAAGGGAATCTAGGTGAAGTCTGGTCCTCGGGTTCCAATGTCATCCCCATCCACGTGCTCCCTTCTTTATCACCCCAGAATGGGTCCACAATCATTTATGGCAATGTCCCTTGGCCCCAGTGAGCCCAGGAAGACAACACCCCTGCACAAAACCAAACCCCTTTCTGTGTACCTTCAGAAAATTCCATGGCTCCGGCAAACACTAGGGCTGCAAATTCTCCCACACTGAATCCAGCAGCAGCAACACAGTTCTCAATAACCTGTGGTGACAGATGCAGAATGTGAGGCCAAGTTCTCAGAGAGCTCCATCCAGGGCTCTGCACTTGAGAGCTGGCAAGGTGCTCAGTGGCTCAGTGAGCCAGGTCCCACTGGCCTGGTGCTCCAGCTAGATGAGGAGACAGAGAAGTGGCTTTGACAATCACTGATGCGGCCCCTTTACTGATGAGGAACTTCCCTGGCAAGGTGAGTTAAACCCAGCTCGCTGACTCTGAGTGGGAGGTGAGACTCCAACCTAGGGCTCTGGATTCCATCGCTTCTGCCCTGGGGCTGCCTCTCAGACCGATGGAGCAGGAGGGAGCTAAGCACCGAAGTCAAGAGCATGACTTTCAGAGTCACAAAGAGCCGGATTCAGTTCTCAGCTTGGGAAAGTTCCCTAACCAACCTGAAGCCTCAGCTGTCTCATCTGTGAAATGGAGAAAGAGCAGGACCTACATCACAGGGCTGCTGAGAGAATCACATGAAGATAATGTCTCGAAAGTGCTTAGCACAGACCTGGCCCAGGGCAAGCACTCAATGTTATTCACGACTCAACAGGACCACTACCTAACCCTTTAATATCACCAAGTCTCCTTTCCCCATCCACAAAATAGCAGTATTTAACTCACGAGGCTGTTACAGGGCGAAATGGGGTAAAGGGTTTAAAGAACTAGCTTAACATTTACTATTTTGATATTATGAAGTATCAACAGCAATCAATTCACACCTTCAAGTGAAGTGACCGTCTCAGATATCATCTTCTCAATGATCATTTAGGGATGAAGCTGAATCCCCCTAAAATCATTTAGCAACTAATTAGATGATTAAGGATCATTTAAAATCACAGCTCGGCCCTCGACTCCCCAGCCTCCTTCTCTGTTCTGTTTTCCTTTCTATAACACTTTCCACCTCTAACACGCTACGTTCTTTACATCGTATATTTATGATGTCTCCTGCCCCGAAGATGCAAGCTCCGCCTGTAGCCCCAGCGCCTAGAACAGGGCCTGGCCCAAAGCGGGTACTCGTGAGAATCGGCCAGGAGTCAGCCGCGGGGACACTCCGGCCGGCCCCGGGGCCTCGGGCCTCACCGCGGGCTGCAGGTGATGCAGCTTCTCGACGGCGGCCAGCGAGGCCACGAAGACGGCGGGCTGGCAGTG
This sequence comes from Equus quagga, assembly GCF_021613505.1. Classification (NCBI taxonomy): domain Eukaryota; kingdom Metazoa; phylum Chordata; class Mammalia; order Perissodactyla; family Equidae; genus Equus; species Equus quagga. The sequence goes on along the minus strand of NC_060285.1, from coordinate 6,739,304 downwards.
CGCGGTGCGGTCCAGGGCCTCCTGCGGCCCGCGCAGGCTCAGCTCCAGCAGGTCGTAGCCCAGCACGCGGCGGGCGGCGGCGTAGAGCTCGCGGACGCGCGGGTAGCGCAGCAGCCCGCGGCCCATGCCCACCACCTGGCTGCCCTGGCCCGGGAAGAGCAGCACGGAGCACTGGCCCGGCAGCCGCCGCGCCGCCGCCGCCCGCGGTTCCTCCACCGCCGCATCGCGCAGCAGCTCCGCCACGTCCACCGCGCCCGGCGGGGGCCGCGGGAAGCTCGAGGCGCCGCAGCCCCGGGCCCACGCAGCCCGCGCCGCCCGGACATTCATGGCGAGGACACGCGAACCACGCGCGTTACCGTGGCGACCGGGGCCCGACTGCGGCGGCGCGGTCCGTGGCTCATTTCCTGCCGGGCGGGTCAGGGCACCCGAGGGCGGAAGGAAAGGTTCCGCAGTTTCTGGTTCCGCCCTGGGCCCTAGACCCGGCTGCCCTGCGTGCTGGGGGCGCATGCGCTTACGTAAACCTCCACGGGAGGGCAGACGGCACGGCCCTGCGCCACAATGAGCCCCGGGAAATATCTGTTGAACAAACGGCGCAACGCAATGTAGTGTTCACTCTTTCCACCTGGCGTGTGAAACGTGCTTGAGACGCTTCCACGTTCTTTCTCGTCTGTGATTCTCCCACCAACGCTGTGCAGTGGGCAAGATAACGCTTCTCTTATAATGCTTCCTGCAAACCGGACACGGTGCCCGGCACAGAAGCATCTAGTAAATAGGTGACCCGTTGAACAAAACCCGGGATATTTTTCAGACATTAGCTTAATTCCTCACAGCAACACTGTGGTGGATAGGTGCTATTATCCTCAGTTTACAGATGAGTAGACAAAGGCTGGAAGATTGAGTGACAGGTGGTTAGTGACAGAAGGGGATTGGAAACTGGGGTTATGCGGCTTCTGAGCGGTGGTGTGAGACTGGGTCAGAAAGAATCCAACTCTGACCTCACCCATGACTACACCCCCTTCCCCTGCTCCTCTCTCGGTTCCTGCCAGCCTCTTCTAAGGAGCCCAGGGGCCTCGCATGAGCACACGCACTGCACACCTCGTAATGAGAGAGATCTAGGTGGAATCATGTCAGCAAATCTCCTTCAGTGAGTTTCTGCTAAGAAAAGAATCAAATGAACGGAGATCTCACTCTCAGGACATCCCCGGCAGCCTTGCTTTTGATGAGGAAAAATGGAAATAAGCTGCATATCTAACTAGAGGAGATGAGCTCAACGGATGATGGCAAATCTACTCAACGCCGTGGTCATCCAACCATATTCAGGCTGAGACATGAATAGAGCGCACACGGCCTCCAGAAGCCCGTAAACCCACACTGCAGGAATCTTTTGAAGACAAATCCACAAGGACAGGGACAGCAGAAAAGGAGGGCCTAGCAGCAGGCTCTCTGGAAGCTGGGAAGCAGGAAGACCAGTATTACTGGACTTAGCCCACTCCAGACAGCCAAATTCCTCCCGAAACTGGGGAAAGCTGAGAAGCAACCCTTATTCATGCAACAGAATCCTCGAAAGCTCAGGAACTGGCAGCACCAGCTGCCGCTCGATCTGAGGGTGGAAGAAGGCGGAAATAAAGAGGACTATTGGAAGGTGTGTTTGAAGAACACTGAGATCTTTAGATCCCCTCCCTCTCTCCAGTCACTGGCGGATGCCCCTCTCTCATTCTGGCGAACACCGAGGGTTTACCTCTGCAAAGGGCTGGGCACACCAGGGGCAGCGGTGAATGTGGGTACTCTGCTGAAACAGGTGTAGACTGACTGAGAAAGCGGAGACTACCTCCAGTGCTTCCCCCCAGCTGAGCCCCAGAAACCTCGGGCCAGACGGCTACCCTCCAGGCAAGGGACTGAGGACCTTAGGGAATCTGCCCAGTCCAAGAAGGAAATCCTAAAGATGTTGACACTCCAGGAAGTTCCTAGACAAATGACCCACCAAGTTTAACTTTACAGTAAAGCTAAGCCAACAAATACCATCCGCAGACTTATTTCCCTCCTTTCTTTTAATCACGAGCAGGCAACCAAAGATTCCCAAGCATGTGAGGAAAGCCTCTTACAAATGGGGGTGGGGGAGCCAATGCATGAGATTCAGAGACTATGATGCGAGAAGAAAATAACTGTTGTAAGAAAACTGTCATTGATAGTTGAGAGGTACGAGAAGACACTGCATCCATGAAAAGTGAACAGGAAGTTATAAAAAAAAAAAAAAGAACACTCGGAAAACAAAAAATAACCCCTTAGAAATTAAAAACAGGATCGCAGAATTGAAAAGCTCAGTAGAAGGCCAGGAAGAGAAAGCTGAGGAAACCACACAGAAGGTAAAGCAAAAAAGCAGAACGTGAGAAGTAGGAGGGAAAAGGAAGTTAGAAGAGCAGACTAGGGTTCTGAGTAATAGGGGCTCCGGAAAGAGAAGTGAGGAAACAGAGGGAAGGAAATCATCCAAAAGATGGTTCAATTTCCGAAAAATAAAGGCCGTGTTTCCCGTATGAAAGGGCCCCCTGAGCGCTGGCACAAGGGGTTAAATTAGACCCACATAGAGGAATATCAGTTCGAGATTTCAGAACTCTGGGTACAAAACTCTTAAAATCTTCCAGGAAGAACAAAACAGGTTACATACAAAGGCTCAAAACATGGACTGAGTCCACCCTGCTCATCGGCACCGTGCAGCTGGAGGACGGCAAGTCTGCATGATGCTCAAGGGCAAGGATCTCCAACTTCGAATTCTTAGCCAAGCATCAGTCAACCATGGCTAGAGTGCAGGATTTCAAACATGACGCCTCCTAAGCAGTCTTTCTCAAGAACTCCTGGAGGATGGGCTCATCACGAATGCAGGGAACCAAGAAAGGCGAGGATGTGCCATGCAGGAAATGAGGAGCCGGCAAGCAGAGGGGTCAAGGGCATCCCTAGGGTGGTGATGAAGAGAGACCCCAGGATGACATGTGCACCAGGCCTGTGAGTGGCCAGTCCAGTTGGGAGAAGTGTGACTCCAAGGATGTACTGAGGGTTGTTGTCACCAAGATGCCAGCTGCCACTGTACTGCCTGTTTAAGAACAGAATCCCTCAGGAGCCCGGCCCAGGATCTTGGCTGAATTTGACAGGTCTTGATCACAGGCTCATGAGACCCTGTTCTCTCCTCCATGCCCTGCTGCCTGTCTCAGCTGAGGACACTGGTTCTCCCTCACAGCAGTGTCCGCCCCTCCTCTTGAGATCGGAGCACAGATACAGTGAGCTCAGAAGCAAGCAGACGGAAGAGCCCACAACTCTGGCCATTTCCTGCTGAATGCCCATGCCACGGCCCTGCCAGCCATGCGGACAGGGGAGCCTCCCCTAACCTTGCCCTCCGACTGCCCCAGAAGGGGCCATGTAATTGCTCGGGGAGGCTGAGGCCAGTCTGTGCCCCAGAGGCTCAGTTCAGTTTGCCCTCCTGGGGGTCCTCCTCTGGTCTGGCCATCAGCTGTTCAATATAGCGCTCGGGGAAACATCCTAGGTGGTGTTAATAAAACTCTAAAGGGAAGCAAGGCCGTTTCCAACCCACAAGTCAAGATGAGGTGACTCCGGGATGGTGGGGAGGAATCCCTGGAGAGGGCACCAGGAGGCCCCAGGGGACCAAGAATCTTCTCTTCATTAACCCAGGGGGCAGACACACGGGTGTCTTTTTATTATTATTTTAAAGGGCACACAAGTGTTTGATACACATTTCCATTTATATGGAACATCTCACAATTAAGAAAAACAATGTAGGGCGCTGGCCTGGTGGCATAGTGATTAAGTTTGCGTGCTTCACTTCAGTGGCCCAGGTTTCGCGAGTTCGGATCCTGGGTGGGGACAGACACACAGCTTATCAAGCCATGCTGTGGCGGCGTCCCATGTGGAAGAACTAGAATGGCTCACAACAAGATATACAATTATGAACTGGGGCTTTGGGGAGAAAAAAAAAAGAGGAAGATTGGCCACAGATGTTAGCTCAGGGCCAATCTTCCTCACCAAAACAAAAACAAAAACAAAAACAAAAAACAATGTAGACAAATGTTTGTTAATGTAGAAAGAGGTTTCTGATTTATTGTAAGACCATTTACAAATAGCAAAAACATTTACAGCATGAAGACATTCTTGTAAAGGCACGTGTGCACATGCTTAGAGTAAGGCACGGAAAAGCTCAGGAAGGTGGCGGCAGTGCTTTGCTCTGGGTGATGGGAGAGTGGGTGACTTCATTTTTTCTTTTTTGTCTGTATTTTCCAATTTTACCATAAATATGAATTACTCATGTAATAAAGTAAACACATGAAATATAAGGAGGTACGGTACTTGAGTCACATTGGAATTCAGAGCCGAATGACAGGATAGGTAGGAGTGCAGGCCCTGGACTGCCTGGGTGTGAATCTTGACTCCATCACCGATCAGCTGTGTGACCTCAGGGATGTCCCTTCACCTCTCTGAGCACAGGAGGTGGGCTCAATCCTCTGGGGATTGGGGGGGTTGTTTTCCATGCCTCCTCCTTGGATGGACTGAGGCCAGGGGCTGGGTTTGCTTGTGTTGTATCCTCTGGGGTCCAGCCCAGAGCTGGGCACCCCGAGGTGCTCATTATATGTGTTTCTTGAGGTTGCCATGTGCCAAACACCCAAGAGAGGCTCCTGTGCTCAGTGCTGTGGAGTTCAGAGGTCACTGCTGTCTTAGAGTTGGGGTGGCAGAGTTGGGGTTCTGGAAGAGCTTCCTGGAGTGATGCTGGAGAGCAGTCCGACTTGGACACATGGAGATGCCCAGGGTGGAGGTGAAGGGTCTGCAGGCAGGGGGGAAGTCTGTGCAAAGGCATGGGGTGGGAAAGGGTAGGGCAGTTGGGCCCTGATCCCAGCCAGGCAGGGCCTCGAGTAGCAGGGAAAAGGCTCAGGCTGGATCCTGAGGCAGTGAGAGCCGTGGAGGGTCCCGAGCAGAGGAGGGGCATGGAGGGGACAAGAGGGGAGCTGGGGGCCAGCTGGGGGCTGTGGCTGCTGCCCAGGCTCAGGTGGGGTCAGTGGTCCTAGAGAGAAGGGAGGCACAAGTAATGGGCGGCTCCCAGCCCGACAGGATGGGGCGTCCACATCTGTATCCAGACCTGCAGTGCCAACCCCCAGGCAGCAGCCGGCCCGTCTGACTCGCAGGGTCTCGTCTGTGAAAAGGGCGTGAACTGCACGAGGGCAGGGCCTTGTGAGTTTGTTTGCAGCCCCTCCCTTTGGCCCAGGCATGCGGCAGATACTTAGGGACAGACATCTCTGCCTCCCGGAGGGCCTAGGGCCAGTACAGCAGAGTTGGAGGCAGAGGGAAGCCACACGGCCTCCTCCCCACCGGTCTTCCGGGGGAGGAGAGTTTGCCACATTGCAAAGCCACGGGCACCTCCTTCCAGGAAGAGGATGAGGGCTGGCGGCTGGGGGAGGGGGGGTGCCGGGGGATGGGGTGCAGGGGGATGGGGCACATCCAGATGGACTCCGTTAGAACAGCAGCCACAGTGCCTGGGGCCACCATACTCTGAGGGACCCAGGAAAATGTCTTAATTATTTTTAAAAATCACAAGAAAAAGATGAACAGAATCCAACCTGGATCATACCTGTCTTTATACCAGTTCAGTCGAAGGAGGAAGGGTCCACCATGACCAAGATGCCAGGGCCTAGGAAAGTCAGATTGTGGCCCCCGAGGCCGCTGTGCCAGCGGGAGAGGTAGCCGCAGTTCACCTTGGCCCCTGGAGGACCGGTTTGGGCAATGTGGCTCCTGTGGGCTGAGGGGCCCTGCCATGCCAAGTCAGCCCACCGTGGCGGGGACAGGCCCCGGGCTGCAGAAATAAAGCTGAGCAAGATGAGGAAGTGAGGTGGCCATGGCCTGGAGCTGGGCACGCGGGTCCCATCAGGGTGGCCCTGGCAAACTGGAGGCCACCAGGCTGTGATGATCGCAGCCTCCACTCACTGAGCGCCAAGCGTCTGCGAGGCGCCCTGCCTGCGTTACCGCGTGGCATCCTCCTCCTCCTCATCCCCACGAGGCTGTGCCCATTTTACAGATGAGGAGATGGAGGCGGAGAGAACCAGCCTCAACAAAGCGGCTGAGCCAGGACTAAGAGTGCAGCGCTGCCTCCGCGTCCTGGGCAACGGCTGAAGGAACTGGGGTGCTCCTCCCGAGATTGGGGGGCAGGGCTATTGTGTGGGAGGATGCTCACGGCTTTGCTGTCTGCCGTAATTGCCATCCCCGAGGAGGGTCTCTGGTGCCCATTTTACACATGGGAAAAGTGACGCTCGGAAGAGAAGCGACCTGCCTGCCGACAGTCTGCCCCGCGCGCGGCGGTCACCGAGGGAAGGAGCGCGGCGCGGGGGGGCAGAGGCGCGTCCCGCTGGCTGGGCGGCGGGGACCAGCGAGCTCCGGCTCCGGCGGCCCCGGGCTTCCAGCCAAGCGGGGAGGGGCCGGGGGCGGTGCCGGGGCGAGGCCCGGGGCGGGGCGGGGCAGGCCAGGGACCGCGGCCACCATTCCCGGCCGCGCAGTGCCTTTCCCCGGACGGGTTCTCGTCGCTGGTGAGTGGGGACGGGGAGCCGAGGGGGCGGCGGCAAGGGGGCCCCGCGCAGGTGCGACCCCCGACAGCGCCCGCTCGCCGGCGCGGGGCCCGAGGGGAAACTGAGGCAGGCGGGAACTGGTAGGCGGGAGCCGCGGGGAGGGGACCCCAGGGGGCGGCCGGGGGCAGCCCTGGGGCTCGGCTACCGGGTCAGCTGGCGGGGCGGTGGGTGGCCCGGGCCCTGGCTTCCGCGCTCGGGGTCCTGTGCCGCCTGATTCCGGCCGGAGAGGGGGAGACCCGAGGGGAACTTGCGCCACCCCGCCCACCCCGCCCCGCCCTCGCTCGCAGGGTCGCTCGTGCCCCGCGGGTGGCCGGACACCCCTCTCCCGCTCATTCCGCAGATGAATAAACCGTGGCCGGGGAGCGCGGGAGGGGTTGAGCCGGGTACCATGGGGGTCACAAAATGCCTGGGAGACCTCGGGCTCCTGATCCACTTGAGACCCCTCATGTCTACGGGAGGAAACGCAGGCCTAATCGCGGAGGTTATTTACCCAGATAGTTAGGGTCCGGCCAGGCCTTAGAACCGGGTGCCTAGATTCCCAGTCCAGTGCTCAGGTGCTGTGCGCAGAGCATCCTCTAGGACGTGCCTCCCCTGCCCCTCCTGCAAAGGAGCTCGGAGCCCGGGTGGGAGGGGCGTGGGGCTTCCACCTGCAAACACACTGCTGAGTGCTTGAGTCGCCTCGCAGATGCCGGTGGCCTGGCCTGAGCTGGGTGCCTCTCTGGGTCACCTGCTAGGGCACAATGGTAGCTGGTACCAGCCAGGTGCCCTTGGCTTGACAGCCGGAGGGACAAGTGACTGAGGTTGTCATGGACTAAGCCAAAAGGGTCCAAAAGGGTCATGGGCAAGGAGAGGAAGGCAGAGGAGGCTGTGTCCACGAATCACGCGCCCAGGGTGCTGGCACACAGCAGACATGGACCAGAAGGATGAGCCACCGGGCTGTGGGCTGAGAGTCCCCGGTGCCTCTGTGGGGTGGAGTGGGGAGCCCCGCAGGGCAGCGGGAGCCAGGTGTCCATTCTCGGCGAGCAACAGCGCTGGCCCACTGGCCGTGAGACAAGCTGAGGAGCACGGGAGGGAGGCAGCAAGCTTCTGTGTGGAGAAGGGATACAGGGTGTCTTCTTCTCAGTCTCCGGAGGGCTGCTCGGCACCCCAGAGGGAGGCTCAGAGGGAACCCTGCATCCCCAAGGGAGCCCTTGGAACTGGGGGAAACTGAGGCTCACCCGGGAAGCTTTGTCCAGGGTCCCAGAGCCACAGTGGTGGAGCCAGGCTTTGAACCAGTGTGGTCTGTTTCAAAAGCGTTGCTTCCTTCCCCATGGCCCGGAGCCCACTTTCTCTGCCTGGGGTGTGTGTGCGTGTGTGTGTGTGTGTGTACACATTTGTGCCAGGCCATGACTGAACCATATCCGGCTGATGTGCCAGAAACCGTTGCCGGTGGGTCACTCAGGGGTGGGGCCAGGAGTCTGGGCTCAGAAGGTGGGAACCCACTTTTTACTGCGTACACTTCTGCTTTTCCATTATTTTATTTTTACTTCTGTGTTTCTTTTATTTGTGTTTTCTTTTGCTTCATTCTGATTGTGCAAGCAATGCCTGAAGACGCTCTCTGTGTTTAAAAAGGTAGTCCTTCTCCGTGAAGCGAATTCCCCCCTTGTCATCCCCAGCCCCGCCCTCTACCAGACCTCCCCAGTTACGGGGGGATGTGGATCCTTCCAGACCGTTGTCTGTTCCGTTGCATACTTTCATCATGAAAAAGATTCAAAAGTTTATAATGAGGAAGATTACCTGTGAGTCATGAAAAAAAAAAAAACAGGAGCCTTAAAACAAGTCCCTAGGACAGTGATGGCTGCGGGAGAGAGGGGACCTGGAGGGCTGGCTACAGCCGGAGAGGGAGGGGCCGAGAGAGATGGCAAAACTCTTCATTCTGTTTCTGGGCAGCAGTTTCCGTCACCTTCTATAGGGTGGTCTCAGAGAACAGGATCCCCCAGAGAGCCACTGGCTCAGCCCCACTTCACAGATGGGGACACGGAGACAGGGGAGGTGAGACCCTAGTGGCAAGAGTGAAGCATCTCAAGGATGGGAGATCCTGGGTCCCATCCTGGGGGCCAGGAGGGTTGAGATCCTCTAACTGCCTCCAGTGGGCTGAGCTGGGGTCTGTTACCCTGTGGGGGCTGGGACATTGGCTCTGGGGCTGGAGAGAGTGAGGCTGTTGGCCCTGACAGAACCTTCTGGCCCTGGGCAGAGGGTGGAATGCTGAGGTGGGGTGGGAGCAGCCTGTGGGCCTGAGCCCGCCCTCAGCCCTGAAGGCCTCTGGGGATGAGACAGGAGGCTGAGAGGGGGAGGCCATCGTGAATGGCTGTGTGGCCCAGAGCTGAGGCCCCCAGACTCCCAGCTGAGGAGTGGGGATGTTGTGGGTTTCAGAGTCACACAGATGTGGGAAGTCCTGTGACTCCTTGTGCCTCAGTTTCCTCATCTGGACAGTGGGAATAGTAATGAGTCCACTGTGGAGGCTGAGAGGGCCGTGTGGCTCGGGAGCCTGAGAAGGGAAGCAGCTGGTCCCCTCCCCTGCGGCCGCTGTGAAGAACAAGTGAAGTAATGACCGTCAGGAGGAGGCCGGCCTGGCCTCCAGCACACGCTCCGCCAAGAACCACCCCCACTGCTCATTCCCCAGAAGCCTAGAACCTTCTGCTGACCCCAGATCCTGAGCCTCTGTTCTGGAGGTGCTCCCCTGTGAGAGGCCCAGGCCACGGCGGGGTGTCTCCTGAGAGACAGTTTCACCCCTGAGGGTCCAGAGGCCGCCTGCCTGACGCCGGCTCAGCCTTGGGTCTGTGCACGGGGCTGCTCTTCCCCCAGAGAAAAGGGGGTGAGTGGCCCCGAACACTGATACTCGCAGCCCCTCACTCGCCTGGTCCTCTCTTGGGTCTCCCCATGACCCCATGAAGCAGGCAGGGCAGGTTATACCCACCTGACATAAGGGAAACTGAGGCCCAGGGAGGAGCTTTGCCTGGGGTCCCCAAACAGATTGGAGGCAAGCCAAGGTCTAGGTTCTGAGTCCCTTTCTGATGGAGATAGAAGTAAAGGGCAGATGGGTGACCTTGCCCTTCTGCCTGAGTCCCGAGCCCCTTCCCGCCCTGGGGGCTCCTTGGCCCTCCTTGGCCCTCCCTGGGGCCCCATCTCAGAGCGAATCTCTCTCAGCCCTGCCTGGGCCAGCTGCCCAGCTCAGCCCAGCCCAGCCCGGCGTGACTCAGCTTGGTGGGTCCCCCAGTCGGATGATTCAGAGCCAGGCAGTCCCCAAGAGGCCCCAGGAAGCTGCCTGCCAGGCGCTCTCCACGTGGGCATCTGGCCTCCCTGTTTCCTGGCCCTCGGGCTGGGCAGACCCTCCTCTGATTCCGCAGGCCCCGTGGAGCGTAAGCACAGCCAGGCCCGTGAAGGGGCAGCGTGGGGCGGGGGCAGGAGCTCGGGGCTCCACTGACGCCTTGCAGGGAGCCGCCACCTCCTTGTGGGCCTCGCTTTGTTCTGCACAGTGGGGGCCTTGGATGGTGGGCTGCAGGGCCCGGTCAGCTGGCACAGTGGGCGAGTCCTGTGTGGGGACTTCCTGGCCACCAGCTGGGTGCTGTGGCAGGTGACACGAGCACCCTGCCCACAGCCTTTGGGAAGAAGTATGGACATGCTTCAGTGTGGGTAAACCTGGGACACACAATGCTCAGAGAAAGAAGCCAGACCCAGAAGGCCATGCATGGTATGATTCTGTTCACAGGAAACGTCCAGAAAAGGTAAATCATAGGGACAGAACGTGGACTGGGGGCTAGCAGGGGGAGGGAGGAATGAGGAGGCAGTGCTAATGGGTACGACGGTTCTTTCAGGAGATGGACATGTTTTAGAACTTGATGCGGATGGTGGTGGCACGACGTTGGGACGCACTGAGCGCCCCTGGATTGTGTACTTCGAATGGTGAATTTTACGTCGTACAGATTTCACCTCAATTAAAGAAACAGAAAACAACTAGACAGGAGCTGCTGAGGGTCTTGGGCGGGGGTGATATGGTGGAAGTGGCGGCTGCGAGGGGCCTGGGGTGGAGCGGGGTCTGGGCCTGGTGTCAGGGACGGATGCGGTGACACGTATTGCACGTAAGTAGGGACTGTGCAACTTACTGTCCAAGCCAGGATGCTTCTTTCCTAACACTTTATTTTGAGCTAATTTTAGACTTACGGAAAAGTTACAAAAGCGGTCCAGAGTTTCCGCAGTCCCTTCACCTGGCTTCCCTTTAACCCTGTGCTGGCAACCGCGGACCCCGCTCCAGCCCCTCCAGGCTTCCCAGTGGTGTGTTCACTCGGCCCCTGACTCCATCTGGGGCCCTCATTGTGTTCTGTGTTATTTCTCCTTAGTCTCCTGCGGTCGGTGACATTTTCTCTGTCTTTCCTGGTCTTTCCTGACCTTGACACTTTTGGAGAGCGCTAGAGTACTGTCAGGTGTCTTGTAGGATGTTCCTCCATCTGGCACCGTCTGAGGTTTTCTCGTCGTTACACTGGGGATTTGCCTTTTGGGCAAGAAGAGCACAGCAGGCTGTCCACTCTGTGCTCCTGTCAGGGCTTCATGATGCCCACGTGTCTGATGCTGGTGGCGTTAACCTTGATGTCCTGTGAAAGGGACACTTCTGAGAGTGGAGGGGCGCCTTTAGTTTAGAACAAAGTGGGCATAAAGGGGGACTGTCCTGGAAAAAGGCACATATGGTCACCCTGAGGAGACCTGAGGTCTGGCCAGTTCAGTGCCTGACCCCCTGGCCCTGGGCCTCAGTTTCCCTATCTGTATGTGAGGGTCAGTATGGTGTGAAGGCCTCTCACCTGCCCAGCCCTTGTCACGTTCCAGGGTGGGCCTAACGCATTGAACACAGCTCACTAAGATTGCCTAAATACTGTCCCCTTGCTGTGGAGTCAACATGTTATGTCCCCATTGCGTAGGTGAGAAAGAGGACTGAGCTGGCCTGGGCTTGCTCAAGGTGACACAGTGATGAGCCCGGCTGGTGGCCAGGTCCCAAGGCTCTGGGGCCAGAGCTCCACACCTACCTGACAGCAGCACAGGGCCAGTGCTCTCCCAGCCCCGGGGGAGGTGGCCCTTCATATTGTGACGGTCACCCCCAGCCCAGGAACAGTTACATCACCCTGGAAGCCAGAGGGCTGGGCAGGAGCAAGGGGGAGGGAGAGACAGCCTGGGCCTGTATCACATACCCAGCCCTCGGCAGCGTTCATCATCACAGTTCATCCTTGCAGAGACCTTGGGGGTGGGGTAACTGTCCCCATTCAACAGGCAAGGAGACAGGCCCAGGGAGAGGGGGATCACAGTCCCTAAATGGCAGAGCTGGAGTCTGCGGGATGCCCGACACTCTGTTCCATTTAAAATTATGCTCATTCTAGACATTTTGGAAAACAATAATGCTGTAATGAACAGAGCATCATAAATCCCGCTGCCGTATGCGGGCCTCTGAATCCCCAGCTGCCCGCTTGCAGAGGGGCCCTGGGCGAACGCCCGCCTGCTCTGTGCCTCGGCTCGTCATGGCAGGTGGGATGCGATGGTGGTGCTCCCTCGACGATGTTCAGGTTCAGGCTCTGCCTGCGCCGGGCCTACAGCTGTTCCCCAGGCAATGTTCGGTTTACCATTAGGACGGCTGCTAACATCTTCGTGAATTTGTTACAGTTGTTAAAGTGCATATCTGTTATCTCTTTTTCTCTAAAATTGGGATCATTCTGTAGTCAATTTTATATTCAGCTTTCTTCACTTAACGTTGTGTTGACAACACTTTTCACATTGTCAGAGTCCTCAGAAGCTGGATTTGGGGGCTGCCCAGCCTTTAATTGTCCCCAGCTGTTGGGCACTGAGGTTGCTTCTGCATTTCATGGAGCTTCGAGGAGCCCCAGGCCCGTGGCAGCCCCTCCCCCGGGCGGCCTTCGACCTTTGCTTGAGGCCCTGGTGGCTCCCACAGCCGCCAGAGGGAGCACAGCCTCTTCCTTGCATCTGCACCCCCAGCCACCTCCCCTCCAGCCCACAGCCACACTCACCTGCCTTGTCATTCTCTCCACCCTGACTGCTTTCCCCTCCTGTCCCTGTGGAGAAAGTGCTCACTGTCCTTGCAGCACCGTCTTCTCCCTGATTCCGGGTCAGGGGGCCTTTTCTCAGAGCTGTGTCCCTCTCGGGGCCTCTCCCGCTCCGCCCACCTGGGGTCCCCCACCCCCACCCCAGCAGGCCGTGCTGCAGGTTTGCTGAACTGAATCACTTGTGGTATCTTATCTCGGCAGAGGACACCCCAGATTCTCCACCTAGGATCCGAGCATGTCAGAGGGAGCTCAGCCCCCTCGTTTTATGATGGTGAAACTGAGGCCCGGTCAGGGGTGCTGACAGGCTTAGGGTCCTACAGCAGGTCTGGGCAGAGCTGGTCCCAGATGTCCAGCCTAGAATCCGCCTTGCCCTCTCTCTGGACTCTGAGCCCCAATGAGCAACTCAGCTTTCTGGGAGCCTCGCCTGCTGGGCGCCCAGTGGGTCTCAGGGCAGATCTTGGGGCTGCTGGGCAGGGCACATGGCCGACGAGCATGACGGGGAACCTGATGACTGGGTCCCCAGCCCTGGGAGTGGCATCACCCAGGCCTGAGACTGGGGCTTTCCTTGCCCTGAGCCCTGCCAGCCCCTCAGGGCTGCTGAAGGGGCCTCACTAGCCTTGAACTCTTGCTGACTCCTGTCCCTTCCCACCTACCACCTCAGCGGCCCTGAACATCAGGGTGGGAGCAGCTTTTTGACCCGGGCAAAGCCTGGCTCCAGAGTGCTGTGTGATCCCAGGCAGGCTGCTCTCCCTCTCTGGCACAGAGAGATTTTAGAGTAGGCCTGTGGGCCACTGGGCTGGGCCTAGGCAGGCAATGTTAATATCCCATTCTACAGAGGGGGAAACTGAGGCAGGCCCAGAGAGTTGAAGTGATTTTCCTGAAGTCACAGTGAGTCAGTGGGGAGCCGGGGTTTAAGCCAAGCTCTGTCTGATACCAGTTGTCGAATGAATGAATGAATGATGAACGAATGAATGAGAAGTACTAGAACATAAAGTGCAGGGTGTGGGCGCAGGCCTCGCAGAGCCTCCGGCTGGTCATCAGCCTGGGGAGGAGGGGCTTGGAGGAGGAGACCCAAACTGGCCTTGAATGAGGGGGCAGAGAGAAGGGGTCACTTGCCAGGAGACCCACGGTCAAAGGTGAGAGGGCACAGGACCCTGGCAGCTGGGGGAGGAGCTCAGGTGGAGCCGACTGTGGGGACGGGGTCACCTGAGAGGCTCCTGCCAGCTCGGGCAGCCTCCTGGGGGGGTAGGGGGCAGGGGTTTGGGTGGAATTGTGTCCACTGGACCCTTGGGCTGCAATGGCGGGGCCGCTGGTGTGAACCCAGCCTCCCTGCCTTGTGCATCTTTGCAGCACCTCAATTGATTGATGGATCAGTGAGTGATGAGGCTGGTAGCAGACCCTCCCCAGGACGTGCAGTGATGCTGAAGGAGAGGATAGACTTGACCCTGGGTCTGTGCACAGTAGGGCCCCAGGAAATGCTCAGGGAGGCCTCCCCCCAGCTCTGGAGCACCCCCACCTCTCATTCCAGCCCTGTCTTCTCTTTCAGAACTTCTTGGAACAGCAGCCACAGCAGCGATGGTCCTGCCCTGGGTGCCCGCTGTGGCCTTCACGCTGGCGCCCAGCCTGGGGGGCTTCCTGAGCTCCCGCTATGCCCTAGGAGAGGGCCTCCGCTGGTATGCCAGCCTGCAGAAGCCCTGGTGGCACCCGCCCCACTGGATGCTGGGCCCCATCTGGGGCACGCTGTACTCGGCCATGGGGTACGTGGGTCTGGGCAGGGCAGGGCCACCCTCCCCCTTCTCCGGGGGGCGCGGCCTGAGGACAGAGCTTCTCCTCCAGAGTTTTAACTCCTTGGGCAGCGCCCATGGCTTCCCGGCCTCGTTTGGCAAGTGAGGGTGGAGGAAGCTGTGGGACCTGCTGGCTGCACAACTCAGCTTCTTCCTCTGGGGCCTCCTGGGGATGGGGGTGGAGGGGGGGCCGGCCAGATGGCTTAACCCCGCCCTGTCATCCTGGCTGTTTTCACAACTCCAGGGTGAGGCTGGCTCAGTGTGCAAAGTTCAGACGTGGGCAGCATGGATGCTTCCAAGATCAATAGCGGTGACAACTGCAATAATAGTAGCTACCATTTGCTGAGCACCCGCCCAGGGCTAGGCGTTGTCTCGGTTAATTTTCACGACCCTCCATGTGACAAGGGACCTCCCACGGACACAGGGCTGCCTGCCGAGTAGGGCCGCTGCCAGAGTCCCTGAGCCAGTCCCGGGAATTGCCGTGCAGGAAAGGTGGTACCACACGGGGAGGGCACCCTCTGGTGGCGCCACTGGGAACAGCTCCCACCCCCCTGGAATGTTCCCGGCCTGCTGGTTCTGCGCCCGCACGGTGCAGGGTGGGCCGGCAGGTGCCAGGCACCCAGGGGGCAGGCAGCAGAGGCCAGGCCGGGGGCCCCAGAGTCCTGATGGGAACCAGACAGTCCTCCAAACCCGAGTGTGGCCCGGGCCCCGCCCCCTGCCAGCCCCAGTCAGGCCCCCAGCGCTTCCTGTGTCCTGCTTTCTCTCCCTAGCTGAGACCCTGAGAAAGCAGAGGTGCGACCGCAGCCTCTCTTGCTGGAACCCCGAGGAGGCTTCCTGCGGCCCCGAGGAAGTCAGACCCCCACAGAGTAAAGAGCCCGGATCCGGTCCTGGCCCCCTGGGTTCCAATCCTGACTTTACCTACTAGGAGATCTTAGCCAGTCGCTGCGCCTCTCTGTGCCTCAGTTTCCTCACCTGTGAAATGGAGGTGATGCTGCTGCCCACCTCAGTGTTACCATGAGCATGAAATGAGTCAATGCATGGAAAGAGCTAGAGCAGGGCCTGGCGTGTCAGTGCTGGAGGGTGTCAGCTATTATTACTGATGGTGTTATTGTTGCCCTTGTGGTCCTAAGAGCCCCCATGACCAGGCCGCATCTTCTGCGGCCTCACCTCCCTGCAGTCACACAGGCTGACTCAGGGTCCCACACCTGCCTCTAAGCTTTGGCATATCCTTGTTTCTGCTCCCTGGCAAACTCCTACTCATCTTCTAAGGCCCAGCCCAAATGTCCCGTCCTCTTTGCAGTGCCCCTGGCTGGGTTAGCATCCTCCTCTTCACTCAGTCCCCCCTTCACAGCACTGATGATGATAATAATGGAAAATAGTTATGGAGCGTCCCATGTGCCAGGCACCGGCTTAAGCACTGCTGATGTGTTAGCTCGAATCCCCAGAGAGACTCTGTGAGAAATGAAGGCCCAGAGAAGTCAAGCAACTTCCCTGAGGTCACATGGTAGTCCATGGCAGGGCATGCTGGAGCCATCACTGTGTTGTCCCAGAGGTGAGCGTGGCTCCCTGCCCTTCAGGGAGGCTCCTGGCCTCTTCCTCACTGATGCCCTGACCCGTGGCCTTTGTTTCAGGTACGGCTCCTACATGATCTGGAAAGAGCTGGGGGGCTTCTCAGAGGAGGCCGTGGTTCCCCTGGGCCTCTACATTGGGCAGCTGGCCCTGAACTGGGCATGGCCGCCCATCTTCTTTGGCGCCCGACAAATGGGTTGGGTAAGTGGCCTTGGCCTCTCTCCCTGGTCCCTGGAGACGGCCCGTGGAGGGGTGGCCTTCCCTTGGGGACATGGGGCATCACATCCTACACGGATCAGGGTCTAAGGGTAGGGGCGAGGGAGGCACACGGCTCACGTCAGTGTGTCTTCAGGGGCTCTTGGGGGACCTGTGCCCCCTGGGCGCCCCCCACAGCGGTTTCCCTCCAGTGAAGGCAGCCGTGCGGGCTCTGAGTGAGGCTGGATGGGGTCACCGGCTTGGGTTTAGGGGCCCCTGTAGAGGCAGACCCACGTGACACCTGGTGTGCGCTCCCACCCACGGCATGGGTCAGGCAGCGTGATGCTCCCGTTTTACAGGGAGGAAACTGAGGCCAAGAGCAGGGGAGGGGCTCGGCTGGGTCACTTAGGGGCAGATGGAGGGCAGCTGGGACACACCCCCATGGGCGCACTGAGCCCCAGGCCTCCGTGTCTCCACAGGCCCTGGTGGACCTCCTGCTGACGGGGGGCATGGCAGCAGCCACGGCCGTGGCCTGGCAGGACGTGAGCCCGCCGGCTGCCCGCCTGCTCTACCCCTACCTGGTCTGGCTGGCTTTTGCGGCCACGCTCAACTACCGCGTGTGGCGGGACAACCAGGGCCAGCGCAGTAGCCGACGGCTCGCGGAATGAAGGTGTCCTGCCCTCTGAGGACTGCGGCCACCGCCAGTCAGGCATTGTCAGTGGTGGTGGCCTTCATGCTTTCATGGCCACCAGGTCGGCTGGTCTGTCTGGGTCTCAGCCCAGGGGAACACCTGTGGCTGCAGCAGGGGTCCAGGCTGAGCCCAGCCGGGGAACGGCGTCCTCTGCTTTCTGCACTGCTCCGAGCTCGCTCTCGAACGTGGGATCTTATAAGCCAAATAAAGTTTCTAACCTCTTGGCAGTGGCCTTTTTACTTGGGTGGGACTCCTGGGTGTGGGGAGGGTATGGGTCTCATCCTACTGCTGGATCTGTCTGGGCTGCGTCATCCAGACGAGGCTGGGCCCACCAGGGCTTCCCTACCCCTCGGGACTCTCCCAAGACCCCGCAGGAGGGGAGGTGGCCAGCCCAGGGTGGAGCAGGGGGAAACTGGTGAGCGAGCGAGGAGCGGCCAGGCTTGACCTGGAGCCTACGCGGCTGTGCTGCTGCCCGGCCGGCACAGACCAGGTTGGGGCCCAGGCTGCAGCTAAGCGAGGAGGGCCTGCCCACGCCCACGCCTCCAGGAAGCTTAGCCCAGGCTGCTCAAGGGCACGGGCCCACAGTCTGACTGGGCCAACATGCCTGGCTCTGCCCGGGCCCCAGGCAGGGCCCGCAGCTGGCCGAGGGCAGGATGGTGCTGCGCCCAGAGCTGGGGACACAGACTGACCTGCCAGCACTCACACCAGCCTCACCCTGCCGGGCCAGCCCCACAAACACCCAGTCGGTGGGAGGGGATGTCAGAGGCAATAGGGCCCGTGCCTCCACCCAGGAGACAGCAGCTCCTCACTGGTCTGGGCCCATCCAGATTTGGAGGTGTCACCCCCAGCTTTGAATTAAGTGACTTACAACCTCTCCAGACGGCTGTTTGGAGGAAGTGAGGCTGGCAGAGGTCTTGCATGAGGCTCTGGCTGGAGTGACAACCGCCTCTCCTGCTGTTAGCCCCCCATCCTGGGCCGCGCTCTGCAGCGCAGCCTCCTGGGACCAGGGCTGGTCCAACCCACTGGCTTTCTCGTTGCCTGTTTATTTTGTTTTTGGTCGTTGAATAAGTTAATTTGAATTAGCAAAATTTTCACATTTAGAGATCTCACAGCTTTCCGGCAGGCCGTGAATTTGCTGCCTCTCTCTGTTGCCGAACACAAACACAGGTTGGCGTACCTGCCACACGGGAGGGCCTCAAACTGGAAATGCCAGGCCTGGGGCAAGGAAAAGCAGCCAGATGAGGAGGTGGGAATTAGAACTCAGGTCACCTCCTGGGAGGGAAAAGGTAGGGGTTTTTATCTGGAGTTTTCGGTAGGGGCAGGGGGCACGTGCCGGGGTTTTAGGTAGGGGTGGGGGCTGTGTGGTCCTGCGGGTTGGTGCCTTCCCACCAGCCTGCGTTTGGCCTTGAAGACTGAATTGCTTTTCCCTTGACTGTCTGGACTTTTCCGGCTAGTTTGCATCTTTAGCCCGCTTTTGGCCTTGTGAGGCTGAATCTTGACATCCGGACCTTGACCTCCTGGGATGACGCTCACTCCCATACTAAGGAGGGACAGAACGACCCGCTTAGTTTTAAACAACAGTTGATTATGCTGAGCGTGCACAGCGGCAGTTAGAAAGCTGTGCCAAGGTTTTGCTCTGTAGAACATTTTTTAACCCTTAGTTCTCGGCTTCGTCCCCTCTCAGTTGGCCTCCTTTGTCCTCCTGTCCTCACATTCGGAGGTGACCCAACGTTACAGAGCTCAGGGAGAAGATGAGCAAAGACGGCTGACTGTGACCTTCTGAGAGAAGGGGCGGCTCTCTCAGGGGCTGTCACCTCCCCTGCCTGCACTCAGCACGCTGGAATTTGATGCCTGATGGAATTTAGGCTCTGCAGGAATCTAGCAGCTTCACAGCAGCCGTGAGCACTTAGCTGAGCCCCCGGCCAGCTCCTCGCGGTTCTGAGGCTCATCAGAGCAGAGGAGTCAGATGGGGGACTCCGCGCATCCTTTTTATCAACTTATTTCTAAAGTTCTCCAAGACGGTCGGGTGCCTTGAAGTGATGCAGGCAGACACCGTACGGGGAGCTTACGTGTACCCGAGGAGTCTTTTCAGTGGTGCCTGCAGGCTATTGTTTGTCCGTCCCATACACCATGGGTTTGGTTGTGTCCAGCAGTCTCCCACATACATCCTGCAACATGCACGGCCACAAGAATGCATGGGCAAGAGGAGGCATTTTGCTGTTTCGTTTGCTGGCTTCCTTGCGATGCTTTCCCCTGTTCTTCATAACTGGACGGGCTTCTCTCCTTTTCTAAGCTGTCACCATCCACCAGGGACCTTAGGGTTCTGACAGTTTCTGCCTTGGTTTAGGAAAATCCACACCTCACAGATTTATCGAGTCCTCCTGGTCTGCACTCTCGCCTGGGGCTGCCTCACGCGGTGGAGGTCGTCTTAAATCCATGCACTTACCTCCCTCTCCGGCCGACTGGCCATAAAGGATGCAAGACAAGGCCGTTCACACAGCCCAGGAGGGCCGGGCCGGTGGCTCGTCAGCACAGAGGCAGCAGTGACTTGGGAGTTTGCTGAGCACTTTTATGTCGTGGTTGGGGACTCCGGACTCAGCGAGGGGACACCTGCACATCCTGCAGTGAGATTCTGCTGTGTGGGTGCCTCTGTGTGAAGGAGCGGCCGTGTGGGTGTCACGTGGCCATGATCATCGAGAGCAGTTTCTCAATCTCACCATCAGCATCTCAAGCTCCACCTTTTTGGATTTTTTTGGTGGCCCTGTAGAACTTTGGCACAATTAATTGCACTACTGGGACCCTCCAGTCAACTCCAAATGTCCGACACTTACAAATTCTGGCTTTTGATGAATTTGTAACATATGAAGTGACCAGGTGAAGATGAGTGCCAGGAAGCATTTGGAGGGATAATAACTCGCCACTGCGGTGAGCGGTCTGGTCCTCCGGGATGGTGGAGGCCCCGTTTGATGGCCTTCCTTGGGAGGTTGTCTGATTTTTGCTGATCAGAGGCGCAAGGACATCTGGAAGTGGGGAAAAGCTGTTTATAATTAAGGAAAGGCTAATTGTGTGGCCCTCTGACCCTAGTGGCTGGCTGTGCCCACTCGGAGGATCCTATGCAATGGGGTTTTAAGGGACCCAGGAACAAGCAGAAGCACCGTCCCCAGTAGGAGTCTGGATGCACAGCTGGCGTGAGCACCGTCCCGAGGGGCACAGGAAGGCCCCTTGTGGGGCAGCTCCTAGAAGCAGCTGCCTGTCGGGATGCTCTCTCTGCCCCTGCCTGGGTGTGGGGGGCCCTCTGCCCTCCTCACCTTTAAACCTCCAAAACCACCAGGGGCGTCACTGTGCTGGCCAACAGCATCCATGCGTATCATCAGCTGGCTGGACCCTCCGGCTGCCCCGTGAGCAGTCAGGGTCTCCTACCGTCCCCATCCCCAGGATGAGGAGACAGGCCCGGAGAGAATCCATCCCTGAGGCCCCCAGACGTCAGTGCCGGACCGGGATTCAGGGCTCACACGAGGACCCAGCCTCCCAGGCACTGGCTGTGACGATGAGATGGCCTCAGCTCCACGCCTGTCCTCTCTGCGTCCCGCTCTGAAATGGAACCAGCACTGGGAAATCAAACTCTGGGCTGGGGAACTGCTATCGCCTGTTTGTCCCCAAGTTCACATGCTGACATCCTGACCCCCAATGAGATGGCTTCAGGAGGCGGGGCCTGTGGGACGTGAACAGGTCACAGGGGTGGAGCCCTCACCAATGGGATCAGCGCCCTCCCAAGAGAGACCCCAGAGAGCTCCCTAGCCCCTTGCATCATGTGAGGACACAGCGAGAAGACGGCTGACTACGAACCAGGAAGAGGACCCTCATCACCCTCACCAGACACCAAGTCTGCTGGCCCCTTGATCTTGGGACCCCCAGCCCCCAGACCGTGACAAAGAAATTCCCACAGTGGAAGCCACCCAGTTTATGGTATTTTCTTACAGCAGCCCAAACGGACTAAGATGGGGACCCAGAGGCCCGGACATCTTCTTATTCTCCCTTTTATCAAAGCACACATCTTGATATTTTGGGTTTGTCTGACAACCAGCAGGGAAAGCAGCCGGCACACCGTGCCAGGCCTGTGGCTCCAGGGCCCCCGAGGGAGAGGGAGGCGCAAGTCCAGAAGGCAGACTTTATTGCGGCACAAGTGGACCAGAGGAGGGGACGGGAGGCCAGCAGCTCTCCAGGGAGGAAACCAGAGACGAGGGGGCCCGCCCTCCACACCTCCACCTGGCTGAGGCTCTGCTAACCAGCGCGGAGGGACAGACACACCAAACAGACACAGAGATGGGAGGCACACTCCATCCAGTTTTGTCACAAGGATCACTCTTGGCTTCACAATGAAACAAACAACCCCCCCACCCCTCGACACACAGGAGGCTCCACAGGCAGCCCCCCCGGGAGTCAGGCCCGCCCGCTGCCCGTTAGCTGGCCCAGGCGTGCCGTGGTGACATGGAACATGCTGGCATCTGACTCCAAATTTCAGGAACAAAATTAAGAATGAGAATTTTCTATTTTCCTCCCATAAACGAAAAAGTAACAAAGTCCAACATTTTGACTCTAGACTCTAGGGGAAGAGGGCATCTGACTCGAACATAAAGTTCTCCCTGGAATCGTCGTCTTCCGTGGTGTCCACCGCCAGGTGCTCTGCCGCCCATGTGTCCCCTCGCCCTCCTTGCCAAAGTGTCCCAGCCAACCTCGGATGAGGGCGGGAACCACTGCAGTGCCCAGCGAGCAGGGAGGCCACTGGGACCACAGGGACCAAGAGGACAGGCCGCCTTCGCCAAAGGGAAAGGCACCAGCAACAGAAGGCGGTGGCCTTCCTGCCCCGGAACCTCTCAGGTTTGCTGGTGAAGGTTCTGGCCGAGCTTGGAGGGGAGAAGGCTGGGTCTGGCAAGCAGGCTCCCCAGGGCGTTCTGGGACCCTGACCCCGGCTCCGGGGGAGCCACAGTGCACCAGCAGACACTCTGGGGAAGCCGGCCTGCCCCGTTAAGGTTCGGGCTTGGTTCTGAGGATACCTCGCTCCCGGAACCTCGTTTCTGAGGAGGCCTCGTCATGCTCCCCGGTGCCCCTCTTCTGCTGACTCCCTGGGAAACATGGCAGCCCAGGAACCACGCTCTCTGGAATAAAGCCCTTGGCTGAGATGAAGCAATCACCCCAGAGACGGTGGTGAAGGGAGGGGGACCGATCCCTGGCACTCAGCCCCGCGGACACTGTGACTGGCCCTGCTCCTGACCTGGTGGGGAGGAGGACCCTGAGCCTCCAAGGTCTGAAGCTGGGACGATGGCTCAGGCGGGCGAGGCTGCCCCTGGAGGGAAGGGGATGGGGACGGTGCAGAAGCAGCTCAGAGAACTGAGGCCGGAATCCAGCCACAAGCACAGCAGCAGGGCTGGCGAGCGCCTAGACGAGGCGGGTGACGTGGCAGTTGCTGGGCTCGTCCAGGTACAAGGTGCTGAAGACGTCGTTGAAGAAGGTCGGGTGGTACCTGCAGGCTCGCTCACAGTCTGGGTTGAAGTTCACCTCCAGAATCTGCGGCTGCATCACCCGCTTCCCTGAGACACGAAAGCACAGGGCATCTCACTCCCGGGAGGGTGGGCTGGGGACCGTGAGGGCCAGGGAGGGCCTCGAACTCAGGTCTCCTGGCTTCTTGGGGGACCTGGCCCGAAGCCTCTCCTCGAGGGGAAAGACTGCAGCTGCCTCCCGCCCAGGAGTACCGTGGGCCACCACATCCAGCTCAGACGTCCAGTTTGGCTGGAAAGAGGCGGCAGAGGTGCAGGGCCGGCAGGGAGTGGGCTCGACCCCCCGACGCTCTGGAAGCAAGGGTGGCCCGGCCAGGGCTGCCCACCCCCTCCAAATTTCACACGCGGCTCCTTTCCTCGTGAGTTCTCTCCTCACACCACCCGCTTCCTGCTTGTCCCTGCCCTGCAGGCCCCTTAACAGTGGGCCTCCCCAGACCCCGGTCTCCCGGCTAATTCGAGGCAAAGGGCCACCCGGGCAGTGCTGACTGGGCAAGGAAGCAGTGACGCCCCCCTCTGTCCCCTGCGGGCGCTGGTGTGCGGCGAGCTGGATGATCGGCTTTGAGTGAGTGGGGAGGGGGGCAGCTTGGATTATGGGGTAGGGGAGCCCCCTCACCATCTGGACGGTTGTCCCACTTCAGCATGAGGTCGATGGCATACACAGCCCTGGACGAGGGATAGTCGCAGAGGCCCAGGGGTGGTGGCTTGGCACATGCCACTTGGAACAGCTCCGTGAAGGCCTGGAAGATTTCGGCCTGGGGGCCGGGGACATGGTGGGGCAGGGTCAGGGGCTGCCTGGCTCTGACGCTGGGACCCGCTCCCCAGAGCAGCTGCCCAACACAGAGCTCACTGCCCCTTCCCGGGCCTCGGCCCCCTCCTTCTCCATCCTCCATGTCTCCAGCCCTGGCCACAGCCACCTCTGTCTGACACCTGCCCTCTCAGTCTGCCTTCGCCTACTGAGAAGTTGCTGTGTGTCCCGCCCGGGAGCCCCCACGGCTCCCCTCCGCACCGAGGGGCGCAGAGCGGCACCTGAGATGCTCGCTCAGGACACGGAGGCCAGCCTGCATCTCCAGCTGTGTCCCTGCCATCCCCTCAGGTTTGCAATTCCTGAGACGGGCAAGGTGTTGCCATCTGGCTGTCCCAAGGTGCCCTGAATGCCCTGCAGGGCACCCCTGAGGAGCCCTCCCACAATACCCCACACAGGAGCGGGGAGCAGGGTGGGAGGAGGGGGATCTCAGCCCAACCGTCTGCTTCCACAGCCCCCGAAGGAGAAGCAGGACACCCAGAGGAGGCAGGATCCTCCCAACCACGTCTGCCCACGGGGGAAGCCCCGGCCCCTCCAGCCTTGCTCAGGACTCACCTGGACGCTCTTCCATGGAAATTCTGGGTACTGCTTCTCAAACTCAGGGATGAACTCATCACAGTGCACCTGCGGCAGACAAGGCCCATCACATGCTGCCTGAGGCCTCCTCTGGGCAGGGAGTGGGGAAGCCTGCCCTGCCTTGACGTGGAGCCTGACACCCGCTGGGGCCACAGGTCAGCGCCAGCAGCCTATCCGGCCCCACCCCTCAGGGCACAAACAGGATGCAGGAGACTGAGTCTGAGCTCTGGATCTCTGTGTGACTCTGGACAAGCAGGTTCATTTCTTAGAGCCTCAGTGTCTTCATCTGTAAAATGGGACAACGCTCCCTGCCCAGCAAACTTACTTTGTGACACTCAAGTGAGGCACCCAATGCTGAGGTCTCGGCAGGCTGTGAGGCCCAGGTCTACGTGTCACCACACCTGTCTCAGAACGTGCCCTGGAGGCAGGGCTGGCACCCGCTCAAAAGTGCCTCAGGATGGACGAGCTTCTCAGGCCAAACACACCTGAGCGAGCGGGCAGTCAGCTCCGGCTTCTCCCAGAAATGACCGGCTGGGCTCCCTACGGAAGCCCCAGGTTCATGCCCTGCGGGATGTGCCCCCAAGTGCGGGGGCTTCAGAGGAAACGTGACTCGCACACTCGTTTCACAGAGGGTTCCCTGGGGTCCTGGAGAGGACTCGGCGTCCTAGGGACGGGCCTTCAACACAGTCCAGGTTGGGAACACGACAAGCAGCAGCGCCCCTGTGGGGTGCACACGAGCACAGCCACGGAGCCCCCGCCCCAGAGGACGCCTCACACTGGGCACAGCGTCCAGTGCAGCCGCTCACTAAGAGAGAAAAACCAGAGATGACCTAACGTCCATTCCCGAGAGAGCGACAGAAATGACCTGCAGCTACACTTAGCAACAATGACGAATCTGAAAACATGACGTGCAGCAAAAAAAACAAAGCCACAGAAGAATTTGTTCAATAGGATCCTGTTTACACAAGAGCTTAATTATGCAAAACAATCATTTTGAATTGTTTCGGGACATCCTCAAGCTGAAAAGACTCAAGAGACACCTGGTAAGGACAATCACCATGTTCAGAGAGCCACTACCTGGAGGAAGGGAGGGGAGAGAAGGCCACCTGCGGGCCAGTGTCCAGCAGGGGGCAGAGGGGGTGCGCCCACTTACTGGTTGCCTGAAACAGCCATTAACCCACCAGCAGGGAAGAGGACTTCTGGGACAATGCCTCAGGTGGCCTGTCTCTCCATTCCTCCTTTCTCCACCCAGAGCCTGCCTCTGCCTCTGCCCAGGCTGTGCCGACGTGTCCCGGGGCAGTGCTGGCCAGTTGGGGTTTGACACCTTCACCTAGAAAGTTCTGTCTTAATGCCCCTTGGCTTGAGGTGCCCAGATGGTGTGGGGAAGACAGAGGATGCTTGATCCAGGCGGGGTCACAGGCTAGCAGCAGCAGCCTACCATGGGGACCATGTGACATGCACCTCTGCGCCTCCCCACCCCCACCTGCACTCATGCTCAGCGAGTGCTGACCAGAAGGCAGTCTGAGCTTCCCGGCTGAGACCCCACTCTGTTCCGACTTGCTGTGGGCCCTGGGGAAGCCTGGGGTCCCCGGTTATCTCAGAGCGTGTGCTCCTCAGAGCTGTGGGGGCGCTGTCTCAGATAACACGGGTAGCAGCAGGCAGCTCCTCTGACCATCTACGCAGCCTGCCCAGGAGACAAGCCGGTGGCGGGGGGTCCGGGTCTGTGCCGGCTTCCACAGGGACTGCTGCCCAGGCCCTGCCAGGCACCCACCTGCTTCAGCACCACTCCCGGGTTGTAGTTCATGACAGTGAAATGCTTCTCGTAGTCGTCCAGGTCGTCGAGTGCGAAGGGCCTGCAGGACGAGCAGACAGACACCCAAGTGGGTCCTCGGCATGACCACGTCCGAGCGGGAGAGGTGATGGGAGCTGCCCGGCCGGGAACCGGCTTCCCTGCTGGTGCGAGTAGGGTGGCCCCAGGCCCCCAGGTTTGAGTCGGTGAGTGACGCTCACTGTGAGGACTCCCTGTAGGTCCACACATGTCGTCGCGACTCGCAGGCATTGGTGCCTGCTTTACAAGGACCGCTCATGCCCCTTGTGCGGCGCGACAGGGCAGGGCGAGAATTCCTGCATCTAACAGGACCCGGCTCGGCAGGGGCACCCGCTGGGTGCCTGGTGGGGAAGCGGCTCCAGCTCGATCCTGAATGAGAGAGGGCCCCCCCACAGCCCCCCAGGCCTGGCCGGGGTCCTCAGTTACCGGTTGGAGAACCGCAGCCAGAACACGTCATAGACATACAGCCTCAGGGGCTTCACCGACCGCAGAAGCGCGATGTAGCGGATGTCAAACTTGACTCTCCCCACGTCTTCTCGAAGGAACAGGACAGGGCTTTCAATGTACTTGGACACGACCTGAGGACACAGACGCAGGCTCAGGGCGGCTCTCACCTCCCCCAGGCCAGGACAGAGCCCCCGGAGGCACCGAGCTCGCCCGTCCTCACGGGCTGTGGGACGTCCAGATGGGGTCACAACCCGGGGAGCCAGGTGGTTCCCACTGCCCGCCCTCCCGCCCGAGGGTCCGCTCCCGTCTTGCTGTCCACAGAGGGACCCACAGCCCGAGCTCTGCTTCCTGCTCTGCCTTCTCACACCCTGCTCTAGGCTCTGACAAGCTCTTTATCTTCAGACCTTCACCTTAGCTGCAGGAAAGAGCCCACCAGTTCTCAGCTCTTGAAAACTGAACACAAACTCTCAGCCGTGGACCCACTGACCGCCCACACCACTGCTGGAAACCCCCCAGTGGTGGGCCCCGGGCACGCTTCCCTCGGCCCCTGCCTAGACGCACCATCTCGCATCCTGCAACTCCCCCGGACACAGCCTCTGACCGGCCCCGTGCACCACGGCACTTTCATCCAGGCCCCAAGGGGCTCCCCGGCCTGGTCACCTCCCTCCTGCTGGGCAGTCATGCAAGGTGCAGCCTGTGTGGGTGCTCTGGGGTCAGACAGACCCAGGACGGGTCTGATTGAGGGTTCCCGCCTCTCACCGGGACTGTCACATGGGACTCCCCACTGGCGAGCACGCGGAAGGAGCGGGGGTGGGGGCTGCAGAGTCCCGTGAGCTGAGTGACCTTGAGTCACTGCTGACCCTGAACCTGCCCACACAGGTCCTTGACCCCAGAGTCCCCTTGCCCCGCCTCTTCGTGGCGGCTGGTGCGCTGAGCTGCCCTGGCATGCGAGCCCACCTTGGGGGAGCTCTCTCGGTGCCGGATGACGCTGTGGAGGCTCTTGGTGATGTGGGTGTCCAGGCTGCGGGCCAGGTTCCAGGGCTTGCAGATCCAGTGGTTGTCCTCACCCCTGGGGGCAGAGAGGACCACTAGGCTGTGCTCAGGCCACTCACCCAGGCAATGTCTCCCCAGGACTGTGGCAACAAAGGGGAACCCAGAAAACTGAGGGAGGTCACAGAGATGTCAGAGGCGGGGCTGGAGGAATAAGGAGGAGTCTGCCGGAGCCAAGGGAGCCATGCTCCAGGCAGAAGGACCGACCAAGTAGAGACAGGGATGATCGCCACAGCTGGCTGCCAGGCTTGGTGCCCATGGATCCCAGCACAGCGGCCTGCACACAGTAGGTGCTCAGCTAAGGAGCAAGCTGGGCATGTGAGGACAGGTGTAGGTGGGGTGGCAGCCACAGGAGTGTGATGGATGCAGGAGCCTCAGCCCGCACGGCTCCCCAGGGGGCTAGGGTGGCGGCGGGGGGCAGGGGAGGCACTCACCGCCTCTCCCGCTGCTGGAAGTAGCTGACGAACTGGGGCAGCTCGGTGAGCAGGTTGAAGGTGCGGGGCAGCCAGGCCGGGCCCTCAGGGCCTCCTGCCCGGCGTGCGACGGAGGCCAGGCAGTCCTTGACTGTCAGTAGGTTCTCGCAGGGGAACTGGTTCAGCAGCACGTTGGGCCTCTCCTGGCTGAGCCTCCTGTGGGCCGAGCAGCACGATGGGTCAGGGAGTGGCAAGGGGCTCTGTGGCCGGTCACCGAGCCCAGGCTGGGAGACGGCTCACCTGTAATCCTTGAAGTGCGAGAAGTTGTAAAGGATGTCAGCGTCTGCCTCGTTCTGAGTGAAGGTGAAGCGGGGGTGAGTGAGGTGGCTGAGCACCTGCTGGATGTCCGTGTAGACCCTGCCGGGAGAGGCCGGCCTGGAGTCAGACACCAGGCTCAGATGCCAGCCTTCTGCTTGTCTGTGAGTGAGGGGGCCACTTGGACCCTACGACTCCGTAAGATGGGACCACAGGACCCACCTCACACTCGTTAGGATGAAACGGGATAACCTGTATGTTTAACAACCATGGTCTCCTTCCTCCCACACAGAAACAGAGAATGGTTGGCACCACCATCTCCCAGGGACACACTAAGAACGCTGGTCCCTCGGAGAGCCACAGGGGCCGGCAGGGAGCCCGTGGCCAAGGCAAGTGCCCTGGACAAGGCCTCACTCCCTGCTGGTGCTCGCCTTGCCTGGTCCACAGTAGTCCTGGGCAGAGGCGAGGACAGGGCCTGGGAGCCTGTGTGCTAGGGTGGCAGAGACGGCCACACTTTTAAAGCCATGGAGCTGACTATGAGGGCAGGAGGGTGGCCCAACCCAGGACAGTGTTTCAGGGGAGGGAGAGAGGTGAGGCGCTGGTCTGCTCAGGTGGGGCAGGAGGGCAGGGCTAAGCAGGCCTCGGTGAGGCATCGGACCCCGAGGAGCAGGGATGCAGGGCAGCGGCCTCAGGAAAAGCTGCTGGGCTGGGGTGGTGGCCTCAGGAAGGGGAGGAAGGCCGAGAGGAGGGCCCGTGGCGGGGAAAGCCCAGGACCTGGACGAAGGGGCGGAGGGAAGCATATTGCCTGTTTCTAGCTGGACCAGGTTTGGGCAGCCAGAGGGCGGGGCTCCCACTGGAGCAGAGGTCAGGCTGCCCTGGCCGGGCTGGGATGCGCCTCTGAGCCTGCTCCACATCTGCTCTACTCCACTTGCTCACCGTAAAATGGAGCATCTGCTTCCACCCGGGGTCCAGCCTGGGCTTGCCCGCCTGGCCTTACGTAACCCGCCAGCCCACACCTGCCGAAGCCTGGGAACAGCCCATCCTGGCAGCCCGGGGCCCGTCCTAGGCGCCCAGCAGGCCGCTGTCAGCACAGGCTCCTGCTTTTGGGACAGGTCAGTGTGCACAGGCCCGACTGTGTTTTCACTCCAGGACCAGATGGACACACCCCCGGCTCGTGCCCTCACTTGTCACAGCGTTCTCTCTGCAATCATAAGGCTCTCCCTGGGCATTTCTATCACTCCAGGCCGCCAGGAAGACAGCGGACTCACGGAGTGCCACCCTGAGCCAGGAGCTGTGGGAGCTGGGGGGGTGTGAGGAGAGTCATCAGAGCTCAGCGGGGCTACGCACTTGAAGACGTGGTCCTGGGGATGTGCCACTGGACTGATGGCAAGTGGCAGCTTCTCCTTGTTTTCCTCCAAAATGGCCTAGAAGGAAAACACCGGGGGTGAAACAGACCTCCGAGAAAGGGAGCAAGTGAACACACGCCCCCCATCCAGGCATGTCAGGGCTTGAGGATCTCAGGGCTCCCCCAGACCTAGACCGCAGGCGAGCCTTTCGCAGCGCCCAGAGCCTTCTGACCACCCCACCCCGGGATTCTGGGGCTCGAGGCCCCTCAGGGGCTGAGCAGCTCGTTTTGCGTCAAAAGAAGAATGTAAACATCGTTCTAAATCTTCTCAGTGCTACCTCCGATCACAGGAGGCTGAGAAGGTGCCTAGCCCGTCCTGGGAGGTGGCTGCCAGGTTCTAGGGGAGCCCCAAGGGGCTGGTCGTGCCCAGACTCTGACACTTCCTGCGGAAGGCAGAGTTAACTCATTTCCCCTGGAGTGTGGGCTGGACCGAAGCAGCTGCTTCCAACAGACAGAGCAAGTGCAGCGACACTGCTCCTTCCTCAGAGGCCCTGTGCTCCCTCCTGGCTTTCTCGTCCGCTCGCTCTCCCAGAAGTCAGCCGCCACGTCGTGAGCACACTCAACAGCTGTGTGGAGCGGCCCACGTGAGGAACCGAGGCCTCCCGCCAACAGCCAGCGCCACCTTGCAGGCGTGGGAGTGCACCACGTGGAAGCAGGTCCTCGGCCCTAGGGGGCCTCTAAAGCCGCGGCCCTGGCGGGCAGCCTGACTGTGCCTCGGGAGAGGCTGCGAGCCAGAAGCTCCAGCTGAGCCCCACCCGACTCCTGTTCCACGGAAAGTGTATAAGACAATACACGCTCGCTGTTCTGAGCTGCTAGGGTTGGTACTCCACCTGTTACCTGGTAATAGCTGACTGATACAGGCAACCCCACGGCCCAGGCTGATCCTGATGGACAACCCAACGTTTCAGATAAGCCGAGTTTGTCCTCTCAGCTCCTCTTCCTGCCCAGCAGAGGGCGTCCCAAGGAAAAAGACTAATTTTAATCCTGTGCCTTTAAGGAACCGCCCCAAGATCAGGAAGTCCTTGTCCCCAAGCCTCGCCCCTCTGCACCTGCTCACGTTCAAACGTCCCCTGGGTGTGGGCACCTGACTCCGGGCTCCAACACACAGTCTGAGTCAAGAAGGCTGACCACCGAGTTTTCGGCATGGCTAGTTCAGTCACCACTGGCTTAGATGGAATTCACGGGAAAAAGTGCCAACAGGACCACGGCCACAGCCCAGCCTCTCCCGTCAGCGGCACCAGCTAACACTGCTTTGCGCTCCCCACTCCAACTCGAGCTAACTCATTTGCTCCTTCCACAGCCCTCTGAGGCATTCAATGAGCGTCAGATGTGCCAGTGGGGGCCGGGAGCCTCAACACAGTGCAGCAAAGCATATAGCCTCTGCCCACGAACTATCAGGTCCCCCTGCTGTTGGACTCAGCTCTCCCACCAGCTGTGTGACCTTTGGCACGTTACTTAACCTCTCTGTGCCTGTTTCCTCAACCTCAATAAAATAAAGGCAAACATAGGACCGTAAGTCCTAACATTGTAAGGATTACAGCAGAGTGTGCCCATAAAGTGCTAAGCACAGGCTCTCGTCGACGGGTTTCCCACTGGTACCAGCCAACGGGAAGTGGTGGCAGGAGGTCAGAGGGCAGGAGAGGGAGGAGACAGAGGCCGTGGTGTTACTCCCTGCCCAGCCCTAACTACAGGCTCCACTTCCCCCCTGCCCCTGGCCTCACTAACCCCAACTCCCACCACCAGCTGGGCACCTGTGGGTGGGCCAAGCGGGTTCTGCCGGGCCGACTGAAAGGCTGCCCACGGACTGAAAGCACCTTTGTCGTCTATAACAATGTAACACTAATGACAACCACTTGTTGAGGGCCTACTGTGCGCTGGAAGAAGTACCATACAGTGTCTGAACACAGTGACACGAGGTCCCCAGTGAGGAAGGTGTCAGGAGGTAAAGAAACGGGACTGAGCTGGGATTCATGGCCACGCAGCGTGGCCCACTGTCCCCCAGTCCTGGCAAGGAGTCCCCGACCATGAGGAAGAGTACAGTGACGGCCAGCACCCCAGCTCCACCCGGCCTCTGAAAGAACGGTCCCCAGCATCCAGCAGCTGGGGTCTGGGCTGGGGGCTGGCACCCAAGATGTGTGGCCACAGGCAGCTCAGGTTCACTCCCTGGGCTCTGAGCCCCTTGTCTCTCAGATGCTCTCAAACTCTTCTCTACCTCCCACAGTAGCTGGCTGGCATTCAGTAACATGTGGTGATTGGCTAGAGAACATTCCAGAAGCCACCTGGGCCGGAGATGGAGGGTCACACCTGGTAGTGCTCATCGGGCGGCTCGGGCGTGGAGGAGCTGAGGTCCAGCATGTCGGCGGGGGCCCAGGGCAGCAGCATGCACTTCCGGATCAGAGGGTCTGCCTCTCCATAGGCAAAGTCCCGGGTCACCTCCTCTGCACCAAGACACGCGTGCCCGTCAGGGGGTGGCCAGAAGCCGGGGCCGGGCCCCTCCTTGGGGTGGGTGGGTGTCTGACTTACCGCCCGTGTCCAGGTCCCTCAGGGGCCACAGTAGCGTGTAGGCCAGCTGCTGGGGCATGTAGAAGAAAGGGGCGGTGGCAAAGCTGGGCACGTCTGCGTGCTGGATGCGCGAGCCGAACTCGTCCATGACGTACCACACCGGCACCTTCTCTTCGGCCGTCTGTGGACAGAGCACACAGCCACCTGTGACCACTGGTCCCCCTCGCTGTCTCTTCCATCCATGCACCTTCCACCCGTCTACGCCCAACTCCCTGAGCCTGGGGCATCTCTCACATGCACCCCTAGTCCCCTTAACCTAGGGCCTCGGGGACAGCGGCCCTGCCCTGCAGACCAGGACAAAGGCCAGCAGACTGCAGTGTGACCGCCTGTGTGGGAGAGGCGCACAGAAACAAGGTCGGCAGCCCAGGAGTGACACAGATGTGTGTGGTTTGTGTATATGGCACAGGGAGGAGGCGGAGACTTCGAGTTCAGGGAAGGTTCCCTGGAGGAGGCGATGTCTAAGCTGAGATCAGGAGAAACTTTTGTATTTTCCCAAATTAAAAGTGGCGAGGGGCTGGACTGCAAGGTTGGTCTGGGGAGGCGGGAGCTGAGGACAGCCTGGGACACGTGCTAAAGGGACACGACTCTTCTCCTGAAGGCAGCGAGGAACCACAGAGGGCTTTTAAGAGGGTGACAGCACCAGAAGTTGTCAGGAAAGAGGCAGCTGAGCCACTGGGCCCAAGTCTAAGGGTCTGAGACAGGGTTGTGTCCTCTGAGCTCAAAGCCACTCGGACACCTGGGTCCCGGTGCTGACTGCGCCAAGGCGAAGAATAATAGACCCACAATAAAGCCACATGGAACACGTGGGGTTTCCAGGGGCCATGGGAGATGAGTTTGCTCCTTTGTGGGGTAAAGCTCCCCAAGCTGGTTGGGGCTCTCCTGGACCACGCCCCGACCGGCCCTGATGGCACAGGCTGGTGAAGGCCTATGTCCGTGTCTGTCCTCCGCCTCCCCTGGGGCCCAGCTGCCCACTCACCCCATGGGCCAGCTGGTAGGTCTGGTTGAACTTCCACATCTCCTCCAGCACCAGGTCCACGGCCTCGGGGCTGGGCAGCTCGCCGTGGAACTCGACACCCATCAGGTTGGCCATGCGGTGCAGCAGCCCGGGCACCTGCTGCAGCTGCTGGCGGGCGTGCTCCACGCGGCACGTCCAGGCATGGTCGATGAGGAAGATGCTGCAGGTAGAGGCCATAGCGGGCATGAGGCTGCCACGCGGGCCCGGCCAGAAGGGAAGAGCGGGAAGAAGGCAGCAGGGGAAACCTGCCTGAGGCAGCGGACGAGGCCTGGGGCCCCCAAGGGAGCCTCAGTTTCCCCAGCACCAGTGGGCGTGGGTGGGGATCCCGGCTCTGCCGACCACTCACTGTGTGGCCCTGGGCACAGTCCTCTCCCTCTTCCAGTTTCTAAAATGTCAACCTACCACCTATGACCGGGCCGACATGAGCAGCAAATGAGACAAAATATACAACGTGCGGACTATACGCCCAGCACTCGTGTAGCCAGTGACTGTACAGCAACCACCATAACGGGAGGTGTCCTCAATGGGATTTCTCACTGCTGGAGGACAGGCCCACACTCAGCAAAAGCCAAGGCTGCTCACACCGGGAGGCCAGTGCCGGGCACATGTGCAAAGGAGCTGCCATGCAGAGCTCACGCACCCACAGGGTCCGGTTCCCGGAGGAGCCCAGGGGGCCAGCGGCCCAGCTCTTGCACAACCCCGCTGGGGCTGTGGTGGAGGATGAGGCGGTCCCACTGCAGCCTGAGGCCAGGCCTGCTCTCCCAGCACAGGTCAGGGCTGCCCGGATACCGTCCAGAGCCAGGCCGGACTCGGAGGCCCCAAACGCACAGGCAGAGGGGCCCTGGCTGCGTCCCCAACCTGAGAGGAACAACAGACGCTCTGGTCCTCACGTTGGTGGCAAGTTCAGCAGTGCTTACTTTATTGTGCTTAGATGACTTTTTGTTTGTATGTCCTAAAATGAATACAGATTTACTCCTGCCTCGCGCTTACGTCTGCGAGCGCTTGCTGCAGTGCACGGAGCAAGGCCTTCAAGGCGGTGCACCCGGGGCGACCCTGGGCGACAGCACCCCAGGCGGGCTGGACTCGGCAGGTGCGTGGGAGGGGAGGAGGCTGGGCCTGCAATCCAGGCAGCCTCATGAAGGCCTGGAGGAGAAGGCTGGCTGTGGAGCCGAAACCAACGCCAGGACTCCCACAGACCCCTCCCCACACTGACTGGGGGTGGTGTGTGGTGAAGGGTGCAGAGGCCTGAGCTCCTTGGGGTGGCCACTGGGCCTGTGCCCCGGGGCAGCCCTGGCGGGAGCACCACAGACACACGTGAAGGGGGCCCGTGAGTTCCGGGTCAGGGCATGCAGGTGGAGGTGCTGTGCTGCCCTCATTCCCTGTGTGGCCACTCCCTCCCCGGCACGGGCTGGGGAAGGAGGCTGGACCCTTCCCTGAAGAGCTAGGGACACAGGGCCGGGTGACCCGCAAGCCAGCAAGTTTCTTCCTCAAGTTCCAGCAAAGTTGGGCAGAGGGCCCTGCAGGCCCGTCCTGGCTGAGGGCAGCCCCTCTCGGCCTGGGGTCCAGTCTTGGCTCTGCCCGGTCTACCCTAGGGCTGCTCCGGGCCTCAGCGTTCTCATCTGAAGACACAGCCTGACCACACTCCTTCCTTCCATGGCATAAAGCCCAGGAAGAACCTGCTAGATACGGTTTCCCAGGCTCCACCCAGACTCGGGGTCCGGGGAGAGGCCCAGGGGTGCTCGGAAAAGCCCGGGCTCAGGAGTAAGATGCCCTGGGCCCAATACCCACACCCTAACCAGCTGTGTGACCTCAGACAGGTCCTTCCCCTCTGTTTCCTCATCGGCACAATCGGAACTCGTCACACCCCACTGCGGTTAAGTGACACACGGGGAGGCTGCTCTCAGGACGGCATGAAACGCGACTAACATGGGGGTGCCATCAGCAGCGGGCCGACATGACCCTGGAGCCCAGCTGGAAACACCATGGCCTCAAGTACATGTCACCAGGCTGGCTAAGGGACCAGTGCTGGGCACACAGGAAGCACAAGTGTTTGCAATCACGGCTTTTCGCCCGCAGGGCTGGCCCCGGGGAACTCTCTCTAAGAGGAAGCCCGGCCCTGAGCATGGCAGACAGACACCCGGCTGCGCTCCTACCTGTTGGGGTCGGCCGCCCGGAGCCCGTTCTCGTTGGTCACAATGACCTTGTAGCAGAGCTCACCGCCCGGGTTCGGCTTCTTCCTCCGCACTTCCCGTGCCGCCTCGTCCTCACTCTCCTCCTCCTCCACTTCTTCCACTTGCATTATCCCAAACATCTCCCCAGCGTCGAAAACCTGGGGGCCACAGGAATGGGAGCTGGCAGGACACCCAGCCCACCCCGTTCCCCACAGCCTGGACTCAAGGTCAAACTGAACCCCTTAGAAGCAGGACCTATTTATTGCCCAACTACCCATTTTACAGGTGGGGAAACTGAGGCTCCTAGAGAAATCAGTCAAGAACTGGCATGATCGATGATCCAGGGACCCTAGCCCCACGGGACCCATACTTGGAAGTGGGACTGCGTGTGTGGGTCCAATTATATCTAGTCTGGTCCCTCCCTTTACAGGAAGATGAGTCTCCAAAGGCAGAGAGGTGGCTCTGGGCACGCTGGGAGTGAACGGGAGTCAAGACCTTGGTGACCAGAGACCTGGCCCCAATGTCACTCTCCCCGGAAGAACCAATCCAACACCAGGGCAGCTGAGGTGCCCCAGAGGGAACAGGTGCCCAAGAGCCTCCTGCAGCCACCGCACCAGCCCTGGCCCTCATCTCCCGAGGTCTCAGGCCAGGAAGATAAGGGCCTTGGTCCTCGAGTTTCCCTGGCAAAGGACAACTGCCAGCCACGTGCAGCTGGTGAAACAGAGTCAGCAGCCGTTTGTGCGCTCTGGAGCCAGACCGGTCCCCACTCGGCCATCCTCATGCACAGTGTGTCTGCCACAAGTCGGCAAGGGGAAGATTCTGGAGCCAGGCCATGTGACTCTGAACAAGTCACTGAACCCCTCTGTGCCTCAGTTTCTCCATCCAGACAATGGGAATATTAGGATGTACCTCAGAGTGCTGTCGGGAGGACTAAACGAGTCATATACATTCAGAGCTCAGAAGAACCTGAGCTCGGCACGTGCTCCGTGAGCACCTGCTACCAGCACTACGCTCCGGACTAGCCTCACCTGGGAAGGGGTCACCCGCCTTCCAGGAGAGCTGCAGGCGTTAAATCAATGAAATAGCGCACACAGCAGGGACTCGGCAAAGGCCAGTTCCCCTTAAAACCTACTTCTCACAGCTCTGTTAAAAACAGAAAAAAAATCCAGCTCAGCAGCTGGAAACCAGCTGTCTATTCAGGTGCAAGCAGCTGTGGGTGCCGGGCAGGGGGGCACCTTGGAGGTGAGAATGGATCGCACAGGATCTTGCCCAGGGAGCTGAGAGCCAAGCGGCAGAGCCCAGTGAGGCTGGGCCATCAAGGGGCCAGGTGATGGCACTGGGGCCTGGAGGGCCGGGTAGGCTCTATGGAGGCGCCACAATCAGAGGTGAGTGTTGAAGGGATGGGGGATTTAAACACGTGGCCGTGGGGTGGTGAAAGCGTGCCAGGCCGGAGGGCTGCGGGGCAGTGGGGGCAGCCCAGGCTCTCCCCGGGACGGAGCCTCGGGCTGGGCTCCCTGTAACCCTCAAAGAGCCCGGGGGAGGCCCCCACCTTCCCCACAGTTTAGAGATCAGGAGAGAGCAACTTGGAGGGCTGGAAACACACCCTAGACTTCAACCCAGGATGCCAAATCCCCAGCCCTCCACCCCCAAAGCTGACGGAGAGAGGGGGCATGGGGGCTACGTAAGGCCTGGGCACAGATGCCTGCACATGCCTGGCTTCTCCCAGCTGCAAAATGGGGTGGGGGGGGGACACCACATCCCTTCATGGCGGGGCTGGAGAAGCCCATAGTGAGGTAACAAAGGGGAGTGGTCCTACAACTGAGAAGTTAGCTCAGAGAGAACAAGGCCGAAATTTCTTTGAAAACACTCCCGGTCCTCTCCAAGGGAACTTATTTCTTCTGAGGCCAGGTAGCAGGGGCATTGGCTTTGCGGGGGGCGGGGCGGTCGAGGGGCCCAGTTCTCGGCTGGCAGGTGCCTGCTCTGCAGGTGGGTGCCCTCCCCCACACCTGGGCCGCCAGTAGCTGCGGCAGGTCTCACTCAGAACATTGGCTGCAAGTTTGGGTCTGGCAAAGCGGTGACTCACAGGTCTGCCGGTAACCCGTAACAGCAAGGGAGGGTCATGGAAAAACACCGGCTGCCCCTCGCACAGCAACAGCGGCCAGGGCAGAGGGGATGTGCGGGGGCACTGGCTGAAGCTCATCTCATGCCACCCCACCCAATCCCCACAGGCGCCTCGAGAGCCAGGGCCGTTTCCCCTCCCGCTTTCCAGGTGGCGACTTGACTCGGGTTTACTGCCCATGGAAGCTGGCACGCTGGACCTGGGCGTTCCCACATCGTGCTCCTTCCACCCAGCACACGAGGACAAACTGCTGGGGTCCCCTCCCGCCCCAGCACAGGCTGGGGACCAGGGCACGTGTTCAGGAAATGCTGGCAGAACAGAGGGCAAGTCATACCTGGAAGGAAATTCACTGTGTTACAAGACGGAGGCATGTATCTGTGCCACTGACATTCTATTTTTCTTACGGCAACTATGTGTTTTATGGTACCTGGTCCAAACCCATTTTACAGAGAGAGAAACTGGCAGAGGGCAGGGTTGGTCCAGCAGCCAGGTTCAGGGCTTGGACCTCCTCACCTGCACCGCTGTCTGTTTCCGCTCCAGGAGGCGGTTCCCAGACAGGAGCGGACCCCACTACCTGGCCATGTACGTGCTTCAGCTTCAGCACCCGGGCAAACTACCAAAACCAGGGCCCACCCCTCAGGCAGGACCCACAGGGAGACCCTTGGAGGCCCAGGCCCTTGAGCAGGATGGAGATGTCCCCATGAAAAGGGAGAGAATTTACAAGCATCGAAGCCCTTTTCACTTTTCTTTAGCTTCCTTCTCCACCTATCACAGCCTCAGTTTTCTTTCATCTGCAAAATGTGGGTGACCCGGCGCTCACACCAAACCCAGAAACATGACAGAATTCTCTGACCCGGACATTTAAAAGGCACACAAATTCACGGGGCATCTCTTCTCCCTGAGGGAGGCAGAGGCTGAGAGCTCCCAGTTCTGAAGGCTGACAGAGTCGAGTCACTTCGTCTTCCTAAACCTCAGTTGCCTTGGCTGTATAATGGGACTGCTCTGGGGCTCAGGCCTGCGGAGAACTCAGCACGGGGCCTGGCACACAACAGGAGCCAAAGTTCATTTTGGTTGCAG
The DNA here is from genome assembly GCF_021613505.1 of Equus quagga. Lineage (NCBI taxonomy): Eukaryota > Metazoa > Chordata > Mammalia > Perissodactyla > Equidae > Equus > Equus quagga. Next base: position 6,701,039 of record NC_060285.1, on the reverse strand, counting down.
TTCCCACCGCAGAGACCTAGCCCAGCCCAGGTGCTGGGAGGATCCGGGCCACAGCCACAGGGCTCTGGCTGCCACTCAGGCTCCAAACCTAGACGGCCCCAAAAGTGCCAAGGAGGCGAAGTCCAAGTCAGACATCATGACATCCGTGGCCCTCAGCATTAAAGCTCTATCCGCTTCTCCATGCACGCCATCCCCCACGTCCCAGAGGGACACACACCGTTGCGCGTGTCCCCGAGGCCTGCCCACCTAGGCACAGGCTTCTGCCGCCCTGGAGCGCCCTTTCTTTACTTCTCCACGTCGCCAACACCCCCGACACCCTCCTGACCTCATCCGCCCATGTCCCTCAGGAGGCCTCCCTGCCGCCCCACTCCAGCGGCTCTCGGCTAAGAGCCCGCCGCGAGACCACACCCTTCCCGGTGGAAGGGTCCAGAGCCGTCCGCCCCCGGCGCCTCAGGGCCCGCGGGAACGGGGGATGGAGGTGGGCAGCCTGGGTTGCCCGGGCCCGCCCTCCCCGGCGCCCGCGCGCACCTCGTGCTCCAGCTTGTGCAGGAGGCGGCCCCAGTACCGCTCGGGGACCCCCGAAGAGCGCAGCGCCGTGCCATGCAGGGCCGCGAACTCGGCCCAGGCCCGCGCGCCGTCCTCCGGGTCCGGGCCCTGCGCCGGGCTCGGCGCCGCCTCCGGCGTGGGGCCGGGGCTGCCGAGCTCCGCGGCCCGGCGCTCCAAGCCCGCGTCGGCCTCCATGGCGCCTGCACCCCCGCCGGCGCCCACCCCCGCGCCGCCGCAGCCCGCCGCCGGCCCTCCCGGCCCCGCCCTCCGCCT
>NC_060285.1:6605405-6695220 GCF_021613505.1 Equus quagga | reverse complement strand
ATCTCAAGGGCCTTTGCTCTTGCCATAGGGAATATCTAAAGCAGATATACAATGCATGGTCAGGCCCTTTTGGAAAGACAAGGTCAGGCCGAATTAGGTTTACACCAAATGGCTTCCTCATATTCTCCAATATATGCTATTGCTTGCCATTTTTATTTGTCAATAGGAACACAAGAGAACTTGGACTTAGAAAAATGAGTGAAATTAATGTAGAAAAAGTCATTTGATCTAAATGAAATCATGATTTACACAGTGATATGGCAACTCACTTCTGCACCGCACATGTGAATTCACTTCCTGACACAGTCTTCTTAAAATAAGGACTAACTTTTGAAGTAGATGTGATGCCTCTGTGTCAGAGCTGTGTCACCTGGTTTGGTTTGAGGTTAGGGACACCTCTTTGGCCCCGGTGGTGGGAGGTAAAAGTTGACAAACATTCTGTGGAAGTTTCAGTTTCATAATCAACTTTGAGAAATGGAAATTCAGAACCTAATTTTAAGTTAAATGTGGGCTTCTTTTTTTACGTTTATTGCTCCTGGGAAGGTTTATTGCACAATAAGAAAAACTACTAGGCAAAATAAAAATACAAAACGGTGGATTTATACCATCCAAGAGGGGACGTAACCGCTGCCCCGAGTGTCCAGACTTCTCTATGTGCTCTGCAGCAGGACCATGCAGCCTGCATCCCCCACCCGTGTCTCACGCACACCTACCCTGTGACCTCCTCAAAGCCCCATGCAATTTGTAGCCACAGATCAGGAGCCCCTCAGGTGGCAGGCAGCCAGGGGCAGCAGGACCTCGCTGTGAGTATTCGGTACATAAAGATGTTATACGGTAATTAGGTCAGAATTATTATCTACTTCACAGACCCGATCATCATGAATAATGTTATATTATTTATCATGCCTTATAGTCTTATGCCTAATAGTATGTATCATTTTTATAATAATTATTTTAGTATGAGCCACCATATGATGCACTAGCTGAAAACCTATCTGTCATCTTTGACACTCCCATCTCCCTCCTCCTGTCTATCAGTCTGGAGTGTAGCTGCTCCAAGGGACAGTAAATCCGAGTCAAACTGGCTTAAGGAAAAAAGGTATTTATTGGCTCACACAATGTTAGGGACTGGATATTTGTGTTCCCTCCAAATTCATATGTTGGGACCCTAAACCCCAGTGTGACTTGTATTTGGAGATAGAGGCTGTGAGGAGGTGATAAAAGTTAGATGAGGTCAAAGGGTGGGGTCCTAATCCGATAGGGCTGGTGCCCTTACAAGGAGAGGAATAGATGCCAGAGCACTCTCTTTCCACCAAATGAGGACACAGTGAGAAGGTGGTTGTCTGTAAGTCAGGAAGAGAACTCTCAGCAGGAACTGAATGGGCCGGCACCTTGATATTAGACTTCCCAGCCTCCAGAAAATAAATTTCTGCTGTTTAAGCTACCGAGTCTATGGAAGTTTGTTATGGCAGCCAGAACTCCCACATAGCACATCACAAAGGAGTTCATGTGGGTTTCAGGTCCAGCTTGATCAAGGGGCACAAACAACATCACCAGGATCCAGTTTTTCTGTCTTGTCTCTCAGCTCTGCTCTTCTCTCTATTGGCTTCATTCTCCCATAGGCTATCCCCTTGTAGTGATAAAATAGTTGCAACAGCCCCAGCCTACATCCTCCCAGGGATCCGCTCCCACTGGGGAAGGGAGTCTGAGTCTCAGTGGTGCTCTCAGGCACTGGTTCGGTCATGTGAACATATGTCCCTGACCCATCCCTCTGACAGGGCTGACCTGTTGAGCATTCTCCTCTCCAAATGCAAATCCAATTGGATCAGATCCCTACTTTTGAGGTTACCCAGTGCCCAGGCATTAAAAACCCAGCCCTTCACGTGACCTCCAAGGCCGGGCGTGGTCCAGCCTGCTGACCTCTCCAGCCTCCTTTCACCACACGCCTCCCCTCCTTCTTTGAGCCCTGCCTCGCTGGCCTTCTTCAGCTCTTGGAGGGCATCCCATCACTGTCTCAGGGGTCTCGCACGTGCTGTTCCTTCTGCCTTCCCTCTTCCCTCACCCTCCTCCCTCCTCCTTAATTCCAGTGCATTCTCCAGGTCTCAGCTGAAATGTTACCTCCTTAAGGAGCCAGTGATTGTGCAACTTAATCAACATAAGATTACATCTCTGCTCCCCGGCCCCCCCTCCCCCCCCCCCAGGGAAAAGAGGAGAGAGAAACAGAATGGGGGGGGGGGGGAAGAAGAATTAAAAAAAGGACCTTTCCGTTCCAAAAATTGGAATCGCAAGCCCAGGGGGACCTTTGGTCTCTGAAAGCTTCTCCTGCCGGGAGCTGTGCTGAGGGTGCTCGTGGCAAATGTGTTTTTCATACACCGTGGAGCCTGAACCCAAGACGATGACTTCACCTGTCCCTCAGCCAGAGATGGCGACCTGCTTCCTCGCTGGGGGAGAAAGCTGGGGGGTTGTCTGACCGAGAGACCGGAGGCTGGTCTCCAACATGGCGTCTTCCTAAGGAAATGTGTTAAGACCCTGCTTCTCCCCTTGTTAGCCTTTAAAATATTGAACTCATCCAGAGTTACAGGTGAAGCTGTGTGTAAGGAGTTAAGCCAAGCAGTGGTACTTTCCTCCCTTTCATCTTCGTCTCCTGTACCTCCATCTCAGCCTTGGACGGGATTGCATGTTTATTATTTCCATGCTTTAAAAAAGTCTTTCATCACACGTGAATGTATTTTTAATTAAACAATATAGTGTTTCGTTTTGCTTGTTTTTGAGATTAAAGATACGGCACGATGATCGTATGGGACTTTTTTTCTTTGCTCCACATTATGGTGTTTTGTTTTGTTTGGATCTGAACTGTTTTTGACACCAAATGTTTGGGTTTTTTCCCCCACACCAATCTTCTGACTCTCTATAATTCAGTTCAGCCCTGACACTCTCTACCTGGAGTTAGCGCAGACCCCACTAAGGGCCCAGTCCCCAAGATGGCCCCCACTGCAGATGTCACTCACGCGTCCCGGGTTGTCGCCCTGCTTCTGCCCAAGCTGCTGTAAATTCAGGGGGTTCCCATGGCCTCCTCTTGGCTTTGATAACTCGCTCGAACAGCTCACAGAACTCAGGGAAATGCTTTACTTGCTATTACTGGTTATTATAAAGGATACAACTCGGGAACAGCCAGATGGAGAGACGCACAGTGCAGGGTACGGGGAAGGCGCGGGGCTTCTGTGCCCTTTTGAGGGCACCGCCCTCCCAGCACCTCACCGTGGGGAAGCTCTCGGGCCCTCTTTGTTTCGGGGTTTTTAGGGAGACTCCATTGCTTAGGCACGATTGATTAAGTCATTGGCCATAGGGCACGGGTGGAATTGAAAGTTCCACCGCTCCAATCGCGCCTTCGTATTTCTGGTGACCAGCCCACCCTGAAGCTGCCTAGGGGCCGCCAGTCATAGTCAGTCATTCAGGAGCAGACAAAGACACACCACGTGGAGACTCCAAGGGTTTTAGGAGCTGTGTTCCAGGAACTGAGACAAAGACCAAATACATATTTCTTATTGTATCACAGAGAATAATTCATATACCATGACATTCGCCCTTTTAAAGTATACGATTCAGTGGTTTCTAATATATTCATAAGGTTACATGGTGTGCAACCACCACCACCATCTAATTCCAGAACATTTCCATCACACCAAAAGGAAACCCTATACTCACTGGCAGTCACTCAACATTTCCTCCCCCAAAACCCCAGCCCTTGGCAACCACTAATCCACTTTCCATCTCTATGGATTTGCCTATTCTGGATGTTCATAAAAATGGAAACATGCACTATACAGCTTTTGTGACCGGCTTCTGTCACTTAGCATAATGTTTTCAAGGGTCATTTGTAGTTAGCAACTATCAGTACCTCATTCATTCATATGGCTGAATAATACTCCGTTGTGTGGGCAGACATTTTTTTTGTGTGTTGTTAAGTTGATGGACATACGGGCTGTTCCACTTTTTGGCCATTATGAATAAAGCTGCTATGACTATTCATGTACAAATTTTTGTGTTAACACATTTTCAATTTTCTTGGATGTATATCTAGGGTTGAATTGCTGGGTCATACACTAACTCTATTTGAGGAACTGCCAGCCCGTTTTTGTACAAGTTTTACACTTCTTTTGTTAAGTTTATTCCTAAGTATTTTATTCTTTTTGATGCTATTGTGAACGGAATTTTTTCTTAATTTCATTTTCAGGTTATTCACTGTTGGTACATAGAAATATAATTGTTTTTTGCATATCAATCTCATACCCTGTAACCTTGCTGATTTCATATATTATCTCTAATAGCTTTTTTGGTGCATTCCTTAGGATTTTCTAGAAACAAGATCAGGCCATCTGCATACAAAGAAAGTTTTACTTCCTTTCCAACCCGGACGTCTTTGATTTCTTTTTCTTGCTTAATTGTCCTGGGTAGGACTCCAGTGCAATTATGGGACCAGACATCCTGGTCTTGTTCCTGCACATTCTAAGACATATCTCTGTTGTTGCATGAAGCAATAGTTAGTGAATTTTCCCTGCTATATATTTAATTGTGTGACTACACCACAACCTTCCACTGATAGACATTTGGTTACCTGCAGTTTTTTGCTCTCATAAACATGAAGCTACTAATATTGTTGTATGTTTCCCGTGATAAATAAACGAAAAGCAATAGGATATATCCGAGTATATGAGGAAGCCACTTGGTTTAAAACTAATCTGGCCTGACCTTGTTTCTGCAGAAGGGCCTGACGTGGCCTGTTGGGCATGCCTCGTACATCTGCTTTAAACATTCACGATGTCCCAAAGACAAGAATGATGCCCTTAAAGATAGGGATGCAGCTTCCCCCTGTATTGGCATTCCCTTAAGGATAAGCATCTCTTCCTAGAAACTAAGGATTAATTACCCACCTGCTGTGCGCACCTTGTGACCACCGAGCTGCTGTGTTCACTGAACTGCGGTGCCAGCAAAGCGATCTTGTGACTTTTGTAAAAGGGACATTCCTATCATATGTGATGGATGCTCTTTGCTCCAAGACAGTATATAACCACTCTGTACTCCCCATTTCTTTGGTGCCCTTCCTTCCTTGGAGAAAGAAGGCCCCGGGCTATAGTCCTCAGACTTGGCTCATAATAAATTCACCCCAATTTTGATTTATAAATTGATTATAGATGATTTGTATCGACACCTGGCGCATATGTGTAAGAGCTTCTCCATTTATACTTTGTAGAAGTGATCCAGATCCTCTCTGACTCTTATTATAATCAGAGCTAATTTTTGCCAACCTAATGCCACAATGGTGTCTCTTTGTTGTCTTCATTTGTATTTCTATTTTTATTAATGAGGCTGAGCAACTTTTCAAATGTTAATTGGCCGTCCTGTTTATTCCTTTGTAAAATGCCTATACATGACTTTGGTTTTTAAAAAAATTATTATTATTGAGGCATTTGGCTTTTTTCTTGTTTGTAGGAGTTCTTTATCTTCTTTATCTATTCTTTATCTATTCTTATACTTATCCGTTGTCAGCTATACTCGTTGCAGGTGTCTTCTGCCAGTTAGCCTCATCTTTTCTCAGTATAATACCTTCTCAAGAATAGAATTTTTAAATTTTAATGTAGTAAAGTTTATTTATCTTTTCTTTCATTGTTGGTACTTCTCATGTCTTGTTTAAGAAATCTTTCCTAGCTTAAAGTCAGAAATATATTTTCCTAGATCTTCTTCTAAAAGTTTTTAAGTTTTCTTTCCATATTTAATTCTTAACACATCTGAAATTGATTTTCTGTGTAAGGTATGGGATAGGGACCCAATTCCACTTTTCTGACATGGATAAGCAATTTTCCCATCACTACTTATTGAAAAGTTAATTGTTCCCCACTGACACGCAATGCCATGCCGTCATTCCAAATATGTGCAGATCTCTCTCTAGGCTCAGTTGTGTTCAGCCGCTCAGTTGCTCATCTCTGCACAGATTCCATCCAGTTTTCATTTCTCTAGATTTTAGCAGCACTAGATACCTGCTTGGGTTAATTCTTTCAAATTATCCTTCTTCTGCAAAAGGGTCTTGGCCCTTTTGAACTACTTGCTTTTCCATATATTCTTATAGGAAAGTTTTACATTATAGATTCAGTCATGAGTCATAAGATTACTCTAATTTTCTATTTCTTCTGTGTCATTTGGTAAATTAGGGGATTTTTTACGGCATTTGTCGATGCCATCTAAATTTTCAATCTATTGGCAAAATATTATTCATGCTCATCCTCCAGAAGCTTGCTTGTTAAGAACAACTGCTTTAAAATGTGAATTTTATTTGTGCAGATATATATTTAATCTCTTGATCTTAAAATGGAAAGAAAAAGCAATAGATGACATCCACACTTTATACACCAAGATGCCTGAATTTGATTGCTGCTGTCAGAATTCAGAGAGAGTCCTGGAATCCTGCAACGTGGAACAGGTGAGCCCCAGGCGGGCCCAGAGGTGGCCTCCTCCTGAATCTCCGCCGTTCAGAGCGAGGCTGGAACAAGCTGCAACGTGGGCCTTCTGCTCTGCGAGGAATCGGGAATTCATCTTGGACTTTGGAATCTGGGCAGTCAGTCAGTCCACACACCCCTCCACATTTCCCTCCCATCTGTGAGCTGGGCTACGCTGCTCCTCAGCTCATTTTCCTGTCCAAAGAGGCCTAATCTTTTGATCCTGTCTTCGTGGGAGCTTTGGTAGAAATTTGGTAGAAATATCAAGCCTGTTGTGTTCTCACAGGACGTCACTGTGGTCTCCTCCTTAGACCTTCTAAAGATTGTGGTAAAGTATACATAACATTTACTATTTTAACCATTAGAAAACCCACAGTTAAATGGCATTAAGTCCATTCACGTTGTTGTGCAACCATCACCGCCATCCACCTCCAGAACTTTTTCATCTTCCCCAACTGAAACTCTGTGCCGACGAAACGACTCCACCCCTCCTCACCCCAGCCCCTGGCAACCACCGTCTTACTTTCTGTCTCTATGAATTTTACTATTTTAGGTACCTCATATAAGTGGAATCATATAATGTTGGTCGTTTGTGACTGGCTTGTTTCACTTAGCGTGATGTCTGTAAGGTTCACCCCCGTTGTGGCACGTGTCGGAACTTCATTCCTTTTTAAGGCCGAGTTATGTTCCGTTGCCTGGATAGACCATGTTTTGTTTGTCCAATCAGTCACTGATGGACACCTGGGGTGCTTCCACCTTTTGGCTAATAGAGTGCTGCTGATATGAACGTGGGAACAAACAGCTCTTCAAGACGCTCCTTTCAATTCTTTTGAGTATATTCCCAGAAGTTTCCTTAGACTTTCAAATCGCTGTGTTAAACCAAGAAAAAACCTGGTCTTTATCATCACTTATTTGGAATATTAATTAGTATCATTTAATTAATATCATTTATATCATTAATATCAGTTAATATCATTGATAAATTTTTTTTTCTCCTGTTGAGTGCCTGATGCCAGAGGGTTCTCCACATTATTGAGGAGCGTAGTGGTTATTAGCCTTTTTGGGGTTCTAGATTTCTTTGAGAATCTGATGAAAGCCATGGATCGTGTTCCCAGAGAAATGGACGCATGTGTGCACACACACAGTATTGGTTGTGCATCCAGTTTCGAGGGGTCCCAGATCCCTGGGGCTCAGCGACTGTGGCTCCCAGATAGAAGTTCCGGTGTGGAGGACCATCTCCCGTTTCATCAGGCCAGTCAGGAGGAGAAATGGAATTTGAAACACACAAATGTTACTTTCTGCCAGCTCACTGAAGAACACGTCTGTTCCCTAACTTTGGGTGCCCTCCACATGCAGATCACAAGCTCACTGCTCTGCCTTCTGGAAGCTACCGTGGCTCCTTTATTTTCAGCCCTCAGGACAGCCAGGGAATGTCGGAAAAAAATTAGTTTCTTTTCTGATTCCAGGTATCTTTTTCCTTTATATCATGACTTCTGATGAATGAAAGAGCAGTATTTAAGTTCATTTCCTGTTTATTATTAAAGTGATTTTCACAAATGTTTAATTACATGCATATGTATGAACACGATGGAGAAAACAAGACTTTGAATATTCGAGGCAACTAAAAGAAAAACATGGTTACACTGATATCTGTCACTCTTGTGGGCAGAGTGATGGCCAAAGCGCCTGGACAGTCCGGTGCCTTCACGGGCACCCAGAATGAAGGCGCAGGCACAAGGGCTCAGCTCTCTGGTCCCTCACTGCCATCACCCCCCACCAGTGGTCTGCGGATACCCTGTTCCGAGAGCAACATGGACCGGGTCTGCTCAGACTGTTTAAGGTTCTGATCTCAGAGGGATACGATGTTTCTCCACAGATCTGTGTGGCTCCTGGACTGAAAAACAAAATACTTGGCATCTGTCAGCTTTCTCTTTCTCGCCCTACTTCCCACCGCACTGTCTGCTGAGGGACACCCACAACTCTGATGTGCGTGTGCTCGAGGCTGAAATAGGGGCAAATGGGGGATAGGCCCCAGCATGTATCCAGGGTTGCACAGGGCCTCGGCTGAAAGCGGTGGGAACCACTCAGCGTGAGTGGGGAGCCGGACTAGCCTACTGCGTGGGCTCTGAGTTGAATGGAAGAGACCTGTCCACCCAGGGAGGAGGCAGAAACCCTTTCTCTGAATGAGTTTTCAGTGCTTGTTCTGGAGGGAGGGAACGTCAGGAAGCCCCGCCACCCACAACCCTCCTAGTCCTCCCCTCTCTCTGGCCTTCATCTGCCCGCCCCCGAAGCTCCACTGCCTGAGCTGATCTCCGAGTTTCCCAGTCTGTAAGATTCAGTTACGAACATTTCACAGAGACATTTCCTACTTTGGGATTAGATGGCTTTGGGTTTGACTCTCAATTCCATGAATTACTATTTGCCTTGGGCATGTCACTTGGCCTCCCAGAGCCTCAGTCTCCACAAGTGAAGAACAAGTTTAGCCCCACCCACCTCACAGGGCCTGGAGGATGGTTTGTGCATACGTTAAAGGTTGAGCCCTGCGCCTGGCAAGCAGGCGGACGATGGCCCTTCATTGCTTCCTGCTGAGAGCTGGAATTTCAGAGCCTCACTTTAGAGGGTCATCTCGGGGCTGGGGAGGCCTTAGGGAAACAAAGGGTCCTGTTCTTTGGGGGCCATCTTGCAGGGTGCTGGGAGGGAGCGTGTGGCTGTGCCTGAGTCGTCTGTGCCCGGGGAGGACTCACCCCCTCCTGGTGCCCTCTCCAAGAAGCAAGGCAGGCTGGATAAAGCAGACTCCAGCTCCATGCCAGCCCTGTGCCTGGCACACAGTAGGTGCTCAGGACTTACTCCTAGAGGGGCTGTCGATCTGCAGGTGCTGCAGGGGCAGAGGCAGTTGAAGGAGAATAGGAGCTATCTGCTCTATCTTCATGTGTGGGATAGACAGTGTGTCTCAACCATCAAGTTCATCTGCCTTTGGCCTGAATGATGTCAGCTTGGTGCTGTCATCTGGTCAGAAGGGCTGAGCTGCCACCATGGGTATCTTTGGTGAAGAAAAGGGTCCTTGATATAAGATGCAGTTTACTAGGTTGACTAAACTTCCAAGTATGGAGTAAAGGAGGTAAAAACAGCTGGGGTCCCTGGGTGACAAGGAAGGAACCTCCTTTCTGGAGCACCGGCTGTGCCAGGTGCAGGCAGTGGGCAATGCATGGGGCAGAGACCGCTGTCCTGGGCCTGCTGGCGAGGGTCCCAAGTTCGGCAGTCTTGGCCTCTGTGCATCTCTCTCTGCTGGTGGAGAAGGGCGGCAGCATTGTGACGCTGGGCTGGCTGCAGCTTCTCCTTCCGGACATCAAAATGGAGGTCGGTGACCCTGGCTCTGCTCTGCCCCCTCTGCAGACGCCCTCCCTCCCCACTCAGGGTCCCAGGAGGCGCTGGAGGGAAGGACTGCCTTCTCCTGATGAGAGCGTTGGGCTCTGCTCACCCCCAAGACAGCCTGATCACCTTTATCTCTGTGACAAGAGGGTCTTCCAGGTGATCCCCAGAGCCCCTGGCTGTGGTCTCTGCCTTTCTAGGAGCCGAGCACACAGTAGGTGCTCAGCAAATGCCTGCTAAATGACCTAAGTTAGTTTAGTATCTTACTTTGCTGCCGGGGGTGGGTGGAGGTGCTAGAATAATTACTCAAGTCCCAGGATGTCACGTAGGCACCCACTACAGCTCCTGCAGGCCGGGGGTCTCTTGTCGTGGAAAATGGGTGACCTGGCTGTGTGTCTGGGAGAATGAGGGTTCAGGCAGGACAGGGGTTTTAAGAGGTTGGGGAAAGAGGCTCTCTCTTTCAAAGCCGGCCTCTGGGGCCGTTGCTTTCTGGGCACTTTTTGGCCCAGGTTTCAGTTCTGCTTTCTCTGTGTGTCCCACACTACCAGAGAGCAGGAAGGAATGCTTCCCGAGGCCGCCACTGCGGGTCCCATGCCTCCTTGAGTCTGTGACCACAGAGGTGGGGGGAGCTGGGGAAGGCCACCCCCTGGGGAACCAGATCTGGGAGGAAGGAGGTCACTGGCAGATGCGAGCTGGGGGGTGAGGGTGCAGAGGCTGAGTCCACTGTTTGTGAGATTAGACGGAGAGCCCCGGGCGACGAGAGAGGCCAGCACAGGGCTATAGCTGCAAGGCTCTGGCTCAGGCAGGAGAGGAATGTGGGGAAAACAAGCCTGTTTGGGGAAGCAGAGGAGGCCACCTCAACACGCACTCACTGAGGGCGTGGCTGGCCACTAAACCTCAAGGCAGAGTCTTTCCCTTTCCTTGGCATGTTTCCATGGAAGCAGCGAATGCCAGGAGATGCCAGGGACGCACGGCAGATGGGCTCCTTCCAGGCCCACCACTTCTGGGTGCCCCAGTGATCGGTGCTGGGGCACCGCGGTCCTCCACTGCCATCTTCAGAGCTTCTCAGTTGCCCCAGTGCCACGCTCCACTAGAAGCAGAACCGAGCTCATCAGAACCTCCAGGCCTTGGCACCTGCTTTTAGTCCTGGCCAATGGGACAGGCTTTTGCCTCCAGAAGCTTATTACTTTGCTCCTTTCCTTGGAGTTTATTGATTGGCCAGCCACCGAGGGTCCATGTGGGCCAAGGTCAGGGTGGGTCTATGGCAGCTCACGGCCAGTGTCTGGTCCAGGGGTGTGACATGCTCCTTTTGGCTCAGTCTCTCTCTGTCTTGCTTGTCCCTTGGGCAGCACAGGACTCCTGCACCACTGTCCTCAGCTTCCATCCTCTTCGGGATTCATCTTGGGGATCCACCCTACCTGGGCCCAGTGCTTGTCAGCATCCCCTTTCTCTCCACCTCCACCTGGAACCAGGTGAAAAGGCCCCCTTGTGTCAGCCAATTTACCATCAGCTTCCACAACATGGAAACATGGAGAAATGTGCTTTGTCGCTGGGGAGATCTCCCAGGACCACAGGCCCCGAGGAATAGGAATAGCTCTGGGATTAACAGGTGGGACCCCCAAGCTCCCCACTGTGGGGCTGGAAGCTGACATGGAAATTGGTGACAGACTGCACCCCTGCACTTGGAGTCCCCCTGCTGGTGTGGGAGGTGGTTTTACTGGGGAAGGAGGGCTGGATGGTGACTGCGTGGGCAGCTGGTGAATTTGGGCTGCAGGCTACCTGGTACACTTGAAGGGCAAGGGGCCCCACATCTGAGTCCGCCCTTGTCCTGCTCTGCCCAAGGGACACTGGGTAGGGTCTGACCACAGTGGTGGTGAGAGCTGCAGAACGTGGGTTGACTCCCACTGAAACAGCGGATTACTGGGTATGTGGGTGGCAACTGCCAGAAGCTACTCAAAGGAGCAGCAGGAAGAGTTCAGGAGAGGTGAGGGCTCTTTCTGGTCATCTGTGGGGATTTTGAGGGAATTAAAAACCCTCCCTGGCCCCTCCCCTGGGTAGCCGTTACTGGGGCTCATTCTGGAGAGCTCATCTAATTTATGGGGATGACCAATGGCTTGACAAGGGAAGACAGGCCCCTTTCTGGAAAGTTAGGCTGGCCTTCAAGGCCCGTGACCAGGGCAGGGGCAGTGTGGCCCTGACAGGGTTCATCAGCTGACACTGACCTACCCACCATGCAGCCCCTTCCAAATTGGGTTGGATTTTGGCAGAGGAGGTGCAGATGGCAGCACCAGCCGGCCTGGGGACTTGCCAGTGCTGATGCAGGTAATGGCTGTGAATGATTCCTGAGTTCCACGCCCTTTTCTGGATTGTAAAATTTGTTATGACCTGCCTTGTCACCAAACCCTGAGTCTCGTCTGCCCTCAATCTCCACGTGCCAGAGGCACTTCTCAAACTGTGCTCATCTCCAACTGGGTCAGCCTGGGTCTGGGGTGAGGAGAGGAAACCGCCTAGAGGCAGCCACCTAGAAATGGGGATTGGAGTTCATCTTAAGATTCTCCCATGTTCCTTGGAGTTTTGAATATTTGTTGACCCTAAAAACACAGATCACTTCCTACGCGTGTGCTACAGCTGGCAGTCAGCGGTCTGGTGGCAGGCAACACCTCAGCACGTCAGAGGTCTTCGCGAGAGCTAGCCCAGGCGCTGGCTTCCTGAATGAGAGGAACACCATGCAACCTGGTCAAACTCCAGACTTTTCTTTTTTAAAGAGAGACACTGAGAGGGAGGCAACATGGCGCAGCAGAAAGAAGAGTGTACTGGGAGCCAGGCCTCCTGACAGCTGGCCGCCTCTGCCTGGGAGCAGCCACCAGCCCTCCCTGGGCCTGTTTCCTCACCGGTCAACTAAAGGAGTGGCTGATGCTCTCTGAGGCCCCTCGTGGTCACACAGCCTGTGCTCGCATGGGAAAGGCCTGGCCTGCTGGTGGCATGCAGGCACAGCATGGACCCCAAGGTCATGGTCTCCAGGTCAGACATAGGACCTTTCCAAAGTTTACCGCTGGCCCCTGCACTCCCAGGAAGGGGTCCAAGGAGAAGCTGCCTTCCATCAAGTTCCATCTGAGGGCAACACTCCAGCAAAGCATTGGAGCCCAGTTCCCAAAGATTTTGCATCCAAAGTGTGTCCAGGGCCAGCCTGCCTTCTCCCCAGGCCTGTGGGCTTGCGGCCTCACGTAAACAGAGGTAGCAAGTGTCTGGAGAGTAGTTTAATCAGTCAGGCAGCTGGCAATAGCTGGGCTCACACTGGCTCGTGGGAGAAGAGGTGGGGCTGCAATTAACATTTACAGTTACTAGAGAGAATTTCCCTAAAGTACCCACAAATAGAAGTTTATATATATTTATCTTTATATTTATATATATATATAGTACTTAATTAGATGCTCTATCAAGGGAAAGCACAAATCTACAGGTTCCCCCCCTAGCAGCTCTCTTCTGCCCCATCACAGAATCCTTAGAGCCCAATGACACGGTGCCAGTGTCCTGGGCCTGTGGCCAGGGGTGTTGGCGGGTGTGGACGCCCTGCAGCCATCGGCACCAGCTTATCAAGCCCACCAGACCATCCTTCACACACTCTCCTTGCATGGCTGGGCTTGCCTCCGAGAGCCTCCCCTGAGACAGCGACAGCGGCAGCCACTCTCCTCTCTCCTGAAGCCTCAGGTGGAGTCGCATGCACTTTCCAAATGTGCACTCTGCCCAGACCACCCTTGTGGTGACATGGAGCATCCTGGCCCAGGCAGCATCCACCAGTGCCGGCTCCGGAGAGGGCACTTGGTGTCCTGGAAATGAACAGGCCAAGGGTGAGAGAGGGAGAAAGGCTGCCTTAAGCAATGTTTTCCCAGTGGGGCGGACATCAGAGGAGTGCAGCCGGACGGGGGTCTCTGCCTGGGCACGGTCTCGCCCTCCGCGAGCTGCTCAGGGTTTCCTGAAGGGCAGACGCTGTGGTGATTTCCCAAGGCAACGTGGAGGCGCGCGGAGCCGCCTTTCAGCTCCTACTGTGGAGGGCAGGAGCTCCCAGCCCTCCCCAGGACACCGCCACCCCGGCAGCGCAGCTCCGCCAGCGTTATTTGTAGGGCCGCAGGAACCGGGACACTTTGGACCGCAGCAGTTTGATGAAGGACCGCGGGAACATCTCCTTGGACTCCTGGGCTGTGTACTTGAAGTAGTTTTGGGGGTGGGCCAACACGTCGAAGAGGGCCTTGATCAACTTCTTGTCCTGCAAGATACATTGAGGCCGGGCTGAGACCAAGGGTGGGGCTGGGGGCGAGGTCAGGGGGAGGAGGCCTGGGGCTAGGCCGGCCGGGGCCTGCAGGGGCCTGCGGGTGTCTCAGGATGGGGGAGGGGGAGAGGAGGGCTGGCTGGTGGGTTTCAGGACTCCACAAACTCTCTGCCATGAACAGTTTTTTTCATTTTAATAGTTTAATTGGTTTTTAAATAATCTATTGGTTTTAACACTTGGGGTTCCAATATTTTATTTAAAAAGGGTTATGCTTCAAAAATAAAACAAAACCACTTGTTGAAAACCAGAGAACCAGAGCAGGGAGCACAGGTTCTGGAGGCGCCTACACCTTGGCCTAGGGAAGCGGCTCCGCTGCTCTGAAGTTCAGTTTTCATCTGTGGGAGGGGCAACCACCCTCCTCTTAGGGCTGCACGAATGAGAGCAGGCATTCTGGGCCGCAGGGGTGCCCCATCCAGGTGAGCTGGGAGGGTGTGAGCAGCACAGGCGGCCAGAGGCTGGGCTCACAGAACGGCATCTGGAGGGGCAGACGCCATCTATACTCTGTCACTTACTGGCTGGGGCTCCTCTCTGAGTCCAGGGTCATCATCTGTAAAGTGGGGCAAGGCTCCCCTGGAGGAGGACCTGAGGAGCAAGGCTGAGGCCTGGCTGAGGCCTCCTGGAGGAGGACCTGAGGAGCAGGGCTGAGGCCTGGCTGAGGCCTCCTGGAGGAGGACCTGAGGAGCAGGGCTGAGGCCTCCTGGAGGAGGACCTGAGGAGCAAGGCTGAGGCCCCCTGGAGGAGAACCTGAGGAGCAGGGCTGAGGCCTGGCTGAGGCCCCCTGGAGGAGGACCTGAGGAGCAGGGCTGAGGCCTGGCTGAGGTCTCCTGGAGCCCCAGCAGAGCCCTGCTCACTGTCGCATATCCTCACTGTCCCGCTATCCTCACTGGGACGACCCTCTTGTTCCCGGTAAACAGGTCTGCACCTGAGGAGGGAAGTGAGAAGCTTCTCGCTCTGGGACTTTCAGGTCAGCCTGAGCGCAGCAGGAGTGCACCAGGCCTGGGGCTGGAAGCCCCCAACTCTGCGAGCGGTCCCTGTTTCTCAGACGCGGAGGCGCAGCTCAGAGGGCTCGCCCAGGGCCACCTGGCTGGAGCAGGAGTCAGCCGGCTGACTGGCCTAGCCCCGCTCTAGCCCTCTACCCCACCCTTGGCTCCCAGGCTGGGGTGCTGTCTGCCCAGAGCCTGAGCCATGGCCAGAGCCCCAGGGCCCAAGCAAAGCTCTGGATCCAGCCTCTCATGGTGAGAACCCAGGGCCCTAATCTGGCCAGTGCCTGCGGTGTGATGGCCCCAGGCCACCTCGATGACAAGGTGAGGTGGCTCTGCTTCTCAGGGCCAGGAGCAGGATGCGGAGGGAGTCAGTCCCAAAGGCAGTGGTGGAGCCCACTGACTTCACGATACCACCCTGTCAAACTACCCCTACTTCTCAGATGAGGAGAGGGGCTGAGAGCTGGTGAGGAACCTGCCAAGGACACGTCACCGGGTCTGGGCCAGACCCCACCAGACCAGCTTGTCTTAGATCTCCTGGTCTAGAAGGACAGATACACTGGACTCAGCCTCCCGGCCCTCTGTCACCTTCTCCTCTCCTGTCACCATCCCCCCCCCCCCCCTTCTCGGGGGGGGGGGGGGGGCGGGTAGGGGTTGGGGCCGGGGCAGGGATGGCCCTGGAGCATCGCAGGCTGCATGGATCCCTTCCCATGAAGAGGCTCACTCACCTTCAAAATTTCCTGGTGGTTCTCCGAGGCGTAGAGCCGCCCATCGCGCACGATATCTTCTATTAATTGCTGGTAGTCCTCTGCGAATCCCCCAGCAGGGGAGGGGGAAGGTGAAGGGCTCCAGACACGTCTGCTTCCCTCTCACCGTCAGCCTTTGCCCGCCCCTGCTCCAGCCTCCGTGCCTTTGTACCCTCCACCCAAACTGTTCTCCTTGAGGTTTGGCTAGCTGGAAAACCCCTACTTAACCTTCAAAACCCTGCTTGGGCAGTGCCTCCTGCTGAAGCCCACAGACACACTAACCGCTCTCTCATCTGCACCACCCGTACCCCTGTCTGCATCTGTGCCAACCCTCGCCCCCACCAGGCTGGAGCTCCCTGAAGCCAGGATGTGTGATTTGTCTGTGTCCCCAGGGCCAGCCTGGGCTGGGCGCAGTGTGGCTACACTCACCGTCATAGGTGACATAGGGAACCTGGAACCCTTTGCCGCTGTTGCCTTCGTTGGATTTGAACTGGATCCAGAGCTTCCGGGAGCGGGAGGTGAAGGCGATGGGCCTCTCGTAGGTCTGGCAGGTCTCATAGGTGGTGATGGACGTGGGTGAGGCTGGGGTGGGGCAGGGGCAGCCATTGCTGAGCTGCGCAGAGCCGCAGCTCCTCACCTGGCCCCGTCCTCCTGCCTCAGGTGGCTCCCTCGTCACCCAGTCAGCCACCCAGCACGCACAACGCCCCATCCCCCAAATATTCCAGCTCTCCAGTCCATACTTGTTCCCTCTGCTTCAAAAGCCCTTCTCTACCCTCAACCCTAATTCCTACTCATCCTTCTGAGACCAGTTTCTGTGCACCCTCCTCCAGGAAGCCTCCCCGACTGCTCCATCTCCACCCTACTATGTTCCTGCTGTGCTCTGGCGAACCCTTTATTATAGCCCCTCTCTGTAGGGTTGTCACTGTCTCCCTCCAGCCAATTGCTCCTCAAGGACAGGGCTCATGCCTGTACCCAGCACAGGGCAAGGGCTGGGGTGGGGGGTCAGATTTGGGAAGTCCCCTCCCTCTGTGAGCAGATGAACAAGGGTGAGCCTGCTGATCCCTGGGGTGCCTGGGGCTTGCCAAAGGGTGCCCCACCTCCTCACTGCTCCCTGGAGAGCCTTCGTGAGGTCCCCTTGAGATGGGGGAGGCTGGGTCCCCTAGAGCTCAGCCCTGTGGGCAGATGGTGGAGAGGATGTGGGACACTAAGGAGGCTGGTGCCAGAAGGGGCGGGGGATGGTCCCTGGCTGGGCCTGACTGGCTGTGGGATCCCGGGCAGGTGCCTTGCCCTTTCTGGCCCCAGTCCTCCCATTCACACACTGGGGCTTCCCGGCTCTTCAGCGACACTAAGTGGGTGATGACTGCACATGGTAATGAAGCCTAAGCAGAGCAAAGGGGCACAGAGTGGATGGAAGCCCCCTCCACCTGCCGCTCCTCTGGCCAGTCTCTGTGTATCAGAGACACTCTAGGCCCAGGTGGGCAGGCACGCTTTTGTGTCTGCCTGTGTCCTCCTCCTTCTTCCCAAACATTCTGACCGGGAGCTTGCTCCATGTGGGCCCTACAATAGCAGTGAGTTGCCCAGCCTAGGCACACACCGTAAGGGATTTAACCTGGTCCTTGGGGGGACATGGGGCTTTCCTGCCTTGCTTGCTGCTGTGGCATCTGAGCACACTTGTCCTCACCTGCTGCTGAGGGGCCAGTGCTGCCCATCGCCTGAAGTCTCACCATGAGTCCCTGACAGGGTGACGAGCCAGGAGGCTGGGGCTCACGGAGGGGAAGGGACAGCGCTTCTGACCCTGGGGCGTCTTGGGTGCTGCACAGGCTGGCTCTTAGCGCCCCCAAGACTCAGAGCGGGGAGGAGGCCCTGCAGAGTAGGGGGTCGCTCCTGAGGTTTCATTCTGGGCTGTGTGACAGGACACAGTGGGACAACTGGGATGAGAGACTGGCTTGTGGTCAGTGTTGCGATCAGACCTGACCAGGTCCTGATTCCCATGCTGAGGGCGCACCTTCAGCTCTCGGACCCTTCCACAGAGCTCTGTAAAGCCCAGCTCCTGGAGTCAGACAGAAGTGGACTTAGACCCTGCCTCACAGACACACCCTGGCAACCTGCTCCCTGGCCCGCGGAGCTGTGCCGAGGGCATGAGGGGCGTGGCAACACGGCTGAGGCTGTCTCTGGTCCCGCTGCCCCGCTTCAACTGGCACGTACCGCTCTTCCTCATGACCAGGACATCGCCACACTCATCCTCAATGGGTAGGAAGATCTCGGGGACCACGATGAGGATCCTGCGCTTGGGGGGCGGCGAGATGTGCCACACGCACTCGGCATTGGCGGGGTAGTCGCCAGGGTAGTTGGGGGACTCGATGTAGCCCGTATAGTCTCCAAGCTCGCCGCCGCAGTGCTGGTCTGTGGGCACCGTGGCCCGTGGGCCTGCTCAGGCCTGGCTGGAGGGGTGCCCTGGCCGGTGGGCCCTCCACAGCCTTGGAGGCCCAGGGCGGGGCTGGCAGGTGTTCCGTCCCCAGCTTGGCTCACCTCCACCCGGCCCTCCCTGCCTGCTGGCCAGGTCCTGAGCATCCTCTCTTGGGGACCCTGCTTGGGTTGCTCCTCAGCGGGAGGGCAGGGCCCCATTCCCGTGCTGGCTCTCTGAGGCCCAGCCTGGGCGTCCCCTTACAGGGCACCCTCGGCTGCCTCGCCTGACCCTGCACCTGGGCCTGGTCTCCGCCTCCCGCCTGCAGCCGCCGTCCCTCTGGAAGGCCCGCTCAGCGGCCCCGCAGGTGTCAGCTCTGCCCGCTGGCCCCTGCTCTCCTCCTCATGTCGCAGCCAAGCTGCAGGTGTGAAAGCCCAGGAACCCCAACTTCCCCTTTCTCTCCACTCACTCTCTGTCCATTCCTTCACCGCCCCCTTCCCTGGGTGCCTGCCAGGCGCCCAGCATGGTCGCCCTCCCCACGGAACAGGAAGGCTGAGGACAAGCAGGCAACACACTGAGGAAACAGACGTGTCTCCCTTTCTTCTCCTTCTTAGCTAAACTGTGTGTCCTGAAGAGGCCAAAAGTGACCTTTTTATGAGCTAAACAGTTCCTAGCCTTAACCTGAGTTCTGCAAATAGAACTGAAGATAAATATTAAATCGACTTAATTTTTTTCATACATTTCATTTAAAGATCTTCTCAAGTCAAAATTTCTGGGAAACGTTTCATGTTCACCTTATTATTCCAGAAACTTCCCTCCCATTTGGTTTCCCTGCTTTTACTCATTAGGACGTGTAAAACCGTGTCTCTACCGAGCTCCACCAGTGCACCTGCTCTCCTGCCCCCGGAGGCCACGAGCCCAGGTGGGAGGCAGCCCTGGGCAGAGGGGATGGCGTCCACCTCCAGGATTAAATCCCTTTCTGTGCCTTTAGGCTGTTCCAGACATGACCGGCAACCCAGGAAAGGGATAACTGGCTGGACACTGATTAGGAAAAGGGCAAAATACCAGAAAATATGCCCCAAAGGACTCTGAAAAATGAATTAAAAATACCTGAAATAAAGAGAGCATCCTCCTTGTTATCCCCAAAGGTCTTGCTAAGTAAGGAGTTGGATATTATCTATTACCCAAACTGTCTTATGCTGTCCACTTTTGTTTTAGCTAAACTGAGCTTGTACACATGAGAAGCCCATCTGATCCTCTTCTTGCACTTCCACACCTTGTACACACTTAGCATCCTGCTTCCCGCAGCTCAGGGTGTCAGTTTGTGCCCAGTTGGCAGTCTAGATGGTGTGGCCTTCAGAGCTGCAGGGCCTGGCCCTTGGCAGCTGCCCCACAAGCCTTCTGCACCCTCCCTGGCACAGGGCCTGGCTTTTCCCTCTAGAGACCCAGAGCTCGAGCAGGGCCTGGCCTGGCACACAGGATGGGTGCAATCATGTCGCTCTGAGGAGCGGGACAGGCCAGGCTGCACCCTTGGTGCCACAGGGCTCTGGATGGATGCAGGATTCCCGTGGGCATCCCACTGAGGGATGCATCGGTATGAGGGAGCAGAGAGGAGTCACAGTCTCCCCTCAGACACCATGTGAGGTCAGGGCTCACCCTGCACCCCCAACCTGCCCCCAAGTGCCTCCCAGCGTTCCCAGTCCCCCGGCTGCGGGAGGAGCAGCACCTACTCTTGCAGTGTGTGACGTTGGTGGAGCCATCGAAGTCCGTGCTGGTGTTGCCTGGACAGGTGATACAGTGGTTCTGGCCAAACTCGGGCTGGTAGGTGCCGACGGGACAGCGGATGCACCGGTGGGTGGTGGTGTTGTAATGGTGGCCCGGGGAGCAGTGCACTGTGGGGGTGTGGTGTTGGTGGGAAAGGGCGACGGGCATTCTCCCCGGGGCCTCCCAGACCTTGAGGTCTGTCTCAGCACAGAGTTCAAGGCCTTCCCCGCCACCCAGTGACCTCTCACCTAGCCCCTGAACAGGCAGACCCCTCTGTGCCCTGATCCCATCCATAACTGCGCACAGTGTGCTGTGGACCACAGGGGACCGAGCAGTGTGCGAACCGGACAAGTCCCTG
Organism: Equus quagga; assembly: GCF_021613505.1. NCBI lineage: Eukaryota > Metazoa > Chordata > Mammalia > Perissodactyla > Equidae > Equus > Equus quagga. Next base: position 6,674,781 of record NC_060285.1, on the reverse strand, counting down.
CCCCTGTGGCTGACCTCCTACTCACACTACACCCCAAGCGGCGTAGTTCGTGTGCTCGGTGGGATGCCTGGGGAGTGAAACGTTCTAAGGCCAGGTGTGGAGTTCTCGAGAGGGAGCCAGGGAGGGCGGCACTGAGGGGATTCTGAGTGGAGACTGAGCAGTGCAGGGCTAGCTGTGAGGCTATCCGGGGGAGGGAGTGTAAAGCACAGGCCCTCAGGTGGGGTGTGTGTACGTGCCAGGCGTGGCCGGAGTGGAGGGATCGAGGCGGTGCTGGCCGGAGGGGGGTCAGGGGTCATGTGGGTGAGCTCACGGGGTCCTGGGGGCCACAGTGAGGACTAGGCTTTCCTCTGAGTGAGGAGGGCCACCCGGAGCTGCTGCGTGTTCCAGGCTGCTTCCCTGGGAGTGGGCTTTGGGGGTGGGGGGCAGAGGTGGACAGGTGGACAGGCAGGAAGGTCAGGGTGACCCTGGAGTGGTGGTGGTGGCCTGGATCAGAGGGGCAGCAGCGGGGCAGCAAGAAGTCCCTACAGTCTGGCTCTGCTTAGAAATGGAGCTGGCAGTGGCCGTGGACAGACTGGATGTGAGGGGGGAGGGAATGAGGACTCAGGGCGACTCCAAGGTTCCTGTGAGCACCTGGCAGGATGGAGCTGCCGAGGACCGGAGCGGGGAGACTGTGGGGAGAGGATGAGGGGACTCTGGACATGTGGGGTTGGAGGTGCTTGTGAGACACAACGTGGAGCTGTCTCCTGGCGAGAGGGTGCAAAGTGGAGTTTGGGGGAGAGGCTGGACTGGAGACAGAGACTATTTAAACTGAGCAGATGTTTATCCAGACTCAAGAGCGAGTGCATCCAGCCTGGGACATCCTACTGGGGTGAGGGAGTGGGGGAGGCTGAGTGGGGGATGCTGAGCGGGGGCCCAGGACAGGTGCTGAAGGGGCCACTGTCATGGGAGATACGGACTGAGAAGTGACTAGGGCTCCAGCAATGCAGGGATCCTACAGGTGGCTGTGATGGAAGCAACTGCTGGGAGCAGTAGGGGTGACAGTCTGACTGGCTAGTGGGATTCAGGAGAGAGTGGAACCCAGATACTCTTTCTACAAGGTTAACAGGAAAGGGGAGCTGGAGGGGAGGGGGGACTCAAGAGTTAGGGTCTTCATTTTCAGACCAGAGGATTCAGAGCAGTCTGCCTGTTCAGCAGGTGGGGAGAGCTGCCCCAAAGGCTGATGGCTGAGAGGCAGCTTGTGGAAGGGGAAGCAGGGTCATCAGAGGAGAGTGCGGCCTGGGGCAGAGTGGAAGCTGGACTGCAGGCGCTGAAGGGCGGGTCTCAGTTAAGGTGAGGCCTCTACCTCACCCCACTGCCCCTGCTGCCTCGCGACTTCTTCACAAACTCCCCCTCCCCGTGCCAACCTTCCTTCTAGGGTCAGCTCAAAGCCCGCCCCAGTGCTCAGAGGAGCTGGCGGCTCCCCTTATTGCTTCTGGGGCTCAAAGCTCCAGACTGTAACTACTGCGCCCGCCTGGCCCTCTCATCTGGAAGCCTTGGGCCAGCTTGTGTTGGACCCCGTGTTGTCCCTGTCCCAGTGTGTGGAACAGTGCTGGTCACCAGTGTCCACCACCTGAAGGCTCCAGGCTCCTCGACTCTGGAGGTTTGCCAGGGCAGGGCATGAGAGGATTGAGGGAAAAGGTCCCTGAGCAGCCCCGCCCCGCCCCATGGGGTGAGTGGAGGGGTCCTCACCTTTGGCCTCACAGTCTTCGAAGGAGGCAGTGCCCTCGTGCTTGGTGAGCAACCCCCCTCCGCAGGGGAAGCAGCCGGTGCGCCCAGGTTCGGGCTGGTATGTGCCCACAGGGCAGGCCTGGCAGGGCCTGAAGCCGTCGGTGGAGAAAAAGCCTGCAGAGCACTGGCCTGGAAGTCAGAGGTCATGGCTCAGGCTGGCCAGAGGGGTTGCCTCGGTCCATGCTCCGCTCTCAGCCCTCGGGAAAGGCACCAAGGCACCGAGGCTGGGGGTGGGGGGGACCTGGAGGAGGAGGCCTGGGCTGCCCGAGGCCTGGCCCCCAGTCTGGATGCTGCTAGAGGCTCACGGGCTGTGTGGCGTTGGCCAGGCCTGGCCTTACTTCTCCCACCAACAAGTAGGGCTGCAGGTTGAAGAACACAGAAGTTGCTCTTTGGGGAAGTGTGGACCCTACACGTGGAGGTGGGAGGTCATTTATTTCAGAGGGGCTCTCCCTGGGGGGCAGGCACACTGAGTCTGCACATGAGGAACTGGGGCCGTTGAGCCCTAGGCTGATGCTGCCTTGTCCATCTGCAGGGCTGGGCCAGAGCAGAGGAGGGGGTTTGTGAGGTCCCCAAGGGCACAGCTGGGACAGAGGGAGGGGACCACACATTCTAGCAGAAAGTCAGGATGCAGAGGGTGTTCTGGTGCTGAGTGAGTGCCCTCAGCTCTGATCCTAGAATCCTCTGCTCCCACCAGCGGCCACTCTGGGCTCCCTAACAGTCACCATCCCCCCTAGGGGCAGAGACCACACTCCTGGAGAGGGTATTGGGTCAGAGGGCTGCCGGCCAGCCTGCAGAGACTCAGGGCTGGGCTCTGATGTCTCCTGTCCCTCAGAAAAGGCTAGCTGTCTTCATCACCCTAAGGATCCGATGCACCCACCCTGCAGGCACACCTTTCCCACCCATTCTCTTGGGTGATCCCCACAGTGGCCCGCCAATGGAGGCTGATGGGGGTGGGGTTTGAGCCCATCTCACAGATGAGGTTAAGTCGGGTAGTAACTGAAAAAGCTCTTTGCAAACCAAATTGAGCTTGGTAAACTGAACAAGGGCTTTCCAAACCCCGTATAGGGCAAGTGTAAGTTCTTTGTGTAGAGCATGGTCCTGGCCAAGCACATGGCACACTCCATAGAGCATTCTGATGGTGATGGAGTGCTCCATAAAATCTAATGGACTTGACAGAGCACCACGTACCTCCATTATAAACCAAAGCTGACCTGTAAATGATCAGTGTTTGTAACTGTAAAGTCTTTTCCAAACTGCGTGATGCAATTTTAAAGTACAGAGTGCAGCCCAGTGCTTGCTAACTGCCGTGCCCTCTGACACGTGGGTACCGTGGGTCTGCAACACATTTGCAAGTGTAGCTGCATAGAAGTCATGACAGGCTCTGGGGACAGAAAGAGCCTCATGAAGTGTCACGAAGCACCCGGGCCTTTGCTCTGGGAGCCTCAGTGGAGACAGGAGGCGCCCCCGTCCCCGCCCCGGCCTCTCCTTCCAGGGTGAGCCCAAACTCGCCTCCACATTCAGATACGTTGCGGGCACCAGCCAGGCCAAGCCCGTCATTGCTGGGGCACGGTGTGCAGCTGAGCTGGCCGTCCCCATCCTGGTAGGTCCCTGCTGTGCATGGCACACACTGGCCGGGCTCTCCGCTGAAGTAGGTCCCAGGCCCACAGGCCACTGTCGGGGCAAAGTGGAGAGATTGCTGGTGGCAGAGGTGGGGAGCTGTGCCAGGCAGTCCACCTCAAGCCCAGGCTCTGTCCTACCAGATAGGGCACAGCCCTCGTCCCTGTGGCTCAAAGGGAGCAGAGGGGCCCAGATTCATCCCAGAAGAGCCAGGGGTAGGAGCCATGTGGCAGCCATCGGTGAGGACCCTGGAGGCCTGACCTTGGTCTTGTGCCCCTTCCTGGCTGCTCTTGCTCAGGGTCCTCTACAGACCCCTCCCCCTCAGCCCTCTCATAAATGTCTGTGTCCCAGGGCTCCATCGGAGCCTTTGTTCTCTCTCCACCCCCCATCCTGCTCTCCAGCCCTGACCCCTCGGCCTATGTATCAACTGCCTCTGGACATCCCACAGTCATTTCATCCAAACCAAGCTCACTCGCCCTCCCCATTCCTTCCCCAAGTGGTGGAGTTGGCACCTTATGAGCTAGGGCTGTGCAGTGGGGTTGGGGGAGTGACAGAGGCATGGGCAGGAAGGCCTGGCTGCTGAGGATGGTGCAGAGACGCTGGGCTGAAGAGCAAGTCAGTGTGGCTGGCTGCACTGAGCAAATAAGCAAGGTGATGAGTAAACAGGGAAACTGACTGAGAAAGTGAGTTAAGGAGAAATGGAGCCAAATGTCTCAGTGGAGAAGCTATTTAGAAACATGGAGAGAGGGAAGGTTAGAAAGAACCATGAGGCAGCTACAGAAACAATACAGGTGCATACGTGGGTATATGTGTGCAGATCTATACTTTTTAGTTCTGTCCAATGGGAGGGCCCAGCCGCAATGATACTCCAGTGGCAATGTGCACCCCAGCTTTTGGTTTCTACGTGTCACCCTCCTCTAAAAGGAACCAGGGCTCCTTGGAGATGTGGCTGATTCCGGGGCAGAGGCTGGGAAAGCACAAGTTGAGTCTGAAACATCTTTAGTGCCAGACAATAAGAGAATGCTCAACAAGTGAGGGGACACGTCTAAGGACACAGAAGCCAGCCTGATGGGGTGTACACTGCCTAATTGGGGACAGTCTGAGCACTGAATGGAATAGTGTTAGGAATGAATCACAATTCAGAGTAAAAGAGAAATCTATGAGTCCACACTGATATAAATACACAGATACACACGTACATGCACACATACACACATAGGTGAGGGGGAAGGGAGAGCTTTCCTACATGCGGACTAATAAACTAGCGCAGCCCTTGTCAGTGAGCGCGACGGCTGGTGGGTGAAGTTTGATGAGGAGCAGGATGTTGGTGTAAACTCAGAATACAACCCCAGAAAATCCTAATCAGTTGCAGAGGAAAAATGGTGAATAAGGTGGAGGAACGGGTGGCCCGCTGGGTCAAAATCCTGTGCCTGCTGATGGGGGCACTGAAGAGCGGGCACTGACCAGCTGCCTTCGCTGGGATGCCGCCTGGCCGCCCTGCCTGAGCCCCCGCTGTGGCCCTGGCCTCACTGCGTCCCTGCAGCGCCGCTGCACCCCTGGTGGCCCTCAGCCTCACGTGTATCTTCGCTCTGCTCCTCCTCCGGGAGGCCTCCTCCAACCACATGGACTGGTCCCCGTGCTCCTCACGCCCCCTCCACTGTGGCCCTGCTGGTCTGCTCTCCCTATCCCATCCCTCTTCAGGACTGTGGGCAGGGTCACACGTATAGACGCTGACCCAGTGAGAGCCCTGCCCAGGGCCAGGCACCAGGGGAGCGCTCTTTAAGTGACAGCCACTATGATGAGTATACGATGCCTCTTTGTCCCCTCCTGGTCTGTCTCCCTCATGTGCTGTTTCCCCAGGCTGCGGGTGGAAAGGACACAGTAAGTTTGCAGTAGACATCTGAGTGGCTGTGGACAGGGACTCACCGCATTTGCCATCCTGTAGCACCTGGCCTGTGACGCATGCCCCCTGGCCCTCCAGGGCCTTGCTTGGCCGCTGGGCCACCTCGTACTCAGTGCCGGCGAGCTGGACGGAGAAATGCTGCCGGCTAATGGACTTCCGCAGAGTCTTGATGGCAGCCTGCAAGCTCTGCTCGGCTCGCTTCCGCAGGCAGTCCGCTTGGCAGGTCTCTGCAGGGGTGGGAGACACCATAACTGGAAACCCCCCTGGGAGCGGCCTTTTCCCAGAGCCTTCCCCTCTGCCAGGCACTGAGGTGGGCCAAGTCTCTGCCTGGAGCGCATTCTTGCAGCAGCCCTGTGGCGAGGCACCATTGTTGTGTCCATCTGACAGATGAGGAGACTGAGGTTCCGAGAGGTAAGACCTGCTCAAGGCCCTGCAGCAGATCTGAGTAGAGACCTGGCCTCTGCTGCTGTCAACACATCACCTCCCCAGGGCACGACTCGCTGATGGGTGCTCCTCCCTCCACTCAGACCCCTTCGAGGCTGCCACTGTCCTTAGGATAATGTCCAGCTCGCTGGCCTTGAATCCAAGGCCCCTTGTGGTCTGGGCCCTGCCTGCTTCGCCAGCGCTAACCCCCAGCACTGTGACCCTCACTGTGAACTCTTTCTAGCCATGCTGCCCTCCTCACTGCTTCCTGAACACAACCTGCTCTCTCTGACCTCTGTGCTTTTGTCTATTCTTTTTTGTTTTTGTAAGATTGGCACCTGAACTAACATCTGCTGCCAACCTTTTCTTCTTCTTCTTCTTCTCCTCCCCAAAGCCCCCCAGTGCATAGTTGTATACTATAGTTGTAGGTCCTTCTGGTTGTGCTATGTGGGACATCACCTTAGCGTGGCCTGATGAGCAGTGCCATGTCTGCGCCCAGGATCCGAAGCGGCAAAACCCTGGGCCGCCAAAGCAGAGTGTGAGAACTTAACCACTCGGCCACGGGGCCGGCCCCTGTTTTTGCCTATTCTATTCCTTCTGCCAGAATGCCACTCACTGCAACCTCTTCCACTTGGTGAACTTTGATTTCAAGTCCTGATTCAAATGGCACCTCCTTTGGGAAGACTTCCTGGGTGTCTCTCTTGGGGAGAGACCTCAGCTCTGTGCCCTGTTTGTTCTCATGCCCCCACCATCCAGAGTCCCCCTTGGCACTGGGTACTTTGTGTGCATGTCTGCCCTTCCAGTGCTGGGAGTGTCACTAGTGCAGGGACCATGGTCTGATCCCCTCTTTCCACAGTGCCCAGGGCTGGGCACATACAGCACACATTTGCTGACAGATCTCAACTCAACACTCATTTACAGCCAAGAGGAAAGCACCGGTATGAAACACATGCCGCATTACACGCCCCGCTCTGGAACCTGGGAGAGACAGGTCCTTGGCTTGACTGTTCTGGGGACCTGCAGGCGTCAGCGCTTCCAGGCCCCAACGAGGGCATGGGGGGTGGGTGAGGCTGTGTGCCTGTCACTGGGGGGCCCCAGCCCTGCTCCTCTCATTGCCCTGGGCCTCCGCTCCATCCTGGGCTATGGGCAGTGGTGTTATGGACCTACACTGATCCCTGCCAGTTGGCCCACTTGCCTGGCCAGACTCTACCTCCAGTAGCCAGGGCTTGGGTGGGAGCCCAGCTTCATGCCCGGCAGACCCTCGCCAGCCTTCCCAGTCTGCTGGCCTCCCTGAGGCCCTGAGCAGCCCATGAAGGAACCCCTCACCCACCTGAAGCCTCTTCCATCTTTGTCTCAACCTCAAACTCTGCTGTGATGTGAGTCACCTCCTTGGATGGGGACTTTCGGCCACGGCGCCTCTTCTTGGAGGAGTCACACTTGAGGGTCACAAAGGTCACGTGGCAGTTTTCTGGACAAGGAAGGGACCACTGTGGCAAAGGTGGCATAGGGTAGGGAGCAGGGTCCTACCTAGCCCTATCACAGACTGCCGTCAACAAGGGTCCCACCTTGCCTAATGGTCCACGGTGCAGATGAGGAAACTGAGGCTGGAGAAGGCTAGGGCTGGCTTGAGATCTCATGAGGGGTTGGTGGCTGAGCCAGGCCCTGCACCCAGCCCTTCTGAGACCATCGCACTGCTGCATATGGAGGCCCCTTGTGCATATTCCTTAGGGAAGCTGTGCAGCCCAGCTCAGGGCAACTTGGCCCAGGTTAGGCTTGCTGAGTGCTGAGGTTTGTCAGCTTTGCACCGGAACCCTAAGGTGCTCAGGAATCTTCACGGAGACCGAGCTGGGATGCTTTCCTGTGGGCCCTTCTCAGCACGCTTTTGTGGTACTGTTCCCCCAGCCCAGAACATCCTTCTTGGCCACCCTCATTTAAGAAAGAGCTGCTGAGTGAGCCCTGTGTTCCCTCCATTTGGACACAAGCAGCCTACGCAGAAAGCCCTTGCTCTGGAGGAGCTCACTTAACCCCCATCAACGCAGGGATGATGGACCCCAGGGATGCTGGGGGACCCAAATTTTCCACCCAATCCCTAGCCTTCTTCCCAAGGGACAATACCGCTGTCTACAGTGAACCAGGAGTGGGGCTAAGGAACCATGGTGGTGAGGACAAAGAAAGGCCCTACCCTTGGAAACTCAGCCCCACTGGACCCTGGTCCCCAGGCACGGGGACCCCCCCCTCCCCATGTCGGTTGGCACCAGGGCAGCCCACTCACCCAGCAGCAGCTGCCTCAGGGCCTCCTTTGCTGGCTCCCGGCTGCGGGCCTGGAGGTGGCATTTGGCATCTCGGATCTTGAAGCGGGCCTTCTGCCTGATGGGAGTGTCGGGGGCACCTGGGGAAAGCCAAAATTCCCCCAAGTGGTGGCCTCTCCTGTAGGCAGGGAGGCGGTGGTGGCCAGGGGCTGCAGAGGGAGTTCCTGAGTATAAGGGGACTCTTGGGGGACAAGTCCCCCAGAAGCTGGGGGTGGGGGAACCTCCGCTGCCTCATTTCTCCCCCTGCAAGGCCTCCACCTCCTACCCATCACCAAAGGCAGATCACACAGCTCGAGCTTTCGGGAAAGGGGGCAGAACAGAAGAGAGAGGGAAGCAAGGAAGGGGAGGGGCTTTGAAACAATACGGATGTCCAGAACCACTAACTCCTTTGAAAGCAAATCACAGTCCCCTGAACTAAAGACCCCTACGATCACAGATGCTCAGAATCATGTTGTGCCTGCTGATCATGCACACATGCGCGCATGTGATACACAAGGCAGCCCTACCACCGGATCCAGCACCCCGAACAGGAAAAGCCGCTGATGACACAGCCTCTTGCTCCTGCCGGCTGGAGAACTGGCTGCTCGGTGCTGACCGGGACCTGGCCAGTCGGTCCCCATGGGACCATGCTCCGGTACTTCTGGGGCAGGGTCTTCCAGGATAGCTCTGACTCTGGGAGCTTTTAGAACCTCACGGCCGCAGCAGATATGGCTCACTCCACTGAAACTGAGTCTGAGACTCATAGACTCATAGCGCTTTAAGGTCACTGAACCGTCTGGAACCGTGGCCCTGAGCCTCAGAGCCAGAAGGGCCCTTCCACGGTCCACTGCCCCTGAGCTTGGACTCAGCCTGCAACCTGCTTGCTTCTAGGTCCCAGCCCTGCTCTTCTCTCCCCAGCACAATGGGCCATGCTGCACAGGCCCCAGGCAGGAAGCTTTTCCCTGGGCATACCCCTCTCTCTCCCCCGAGCATGGTGCTGGATGCAAAGTCAAGGGTTGTCCAGGTGCGTGCGGCATGGACAGGCCAGGGGCTACCTGAGCAGCTGGGCCCGGCGCCGGAGCTGGTGCTGTTGCGTTTCTGTAGCGTCTTGCCCTGGAGACTTGGGACACCGCAGCTCAGGCTATAGCTGTTTTCCGAGTCTGCAGAGAGGCCAGTGATGAAGTGGGCCTGGGTGCCCCTCCCTTCCAGCACCCCCAGAGGCTAGGGGCCTCAGAGGGGTCAATGAATTAGATGAAGGTCAGGACTGACCCTTGTGTCAGTTCATTTCTGCCACACGGCTATGGAGTAAGTGGCTGGGCAGGAATGAGCCACTGCACTTGTTGAGAGGGACACTGCAGTCCACAGAGAACCTGACAGCTGCCCAGGATCACTCAGTGATCACCCCTGGGTGGGGCTCTCTCCTGGAGAACAGTAGGGAGCAGGGGCTGGACCCCAGGGAAGGAAGCCCCCCGCCCACCAGGCCATCTCGGGACAGCCTCAGGTTACCTGGCATGAAGAGTGTGTGGGCCGGGCAGGAAAGGAAGCAGCTCTCCACACTGCCCACCTTGCTGCAGGACAGCTGGGCCTGGGGTGAGGCCTTGGCCCGAGAAAAGCACTTGCCTGTCTCTGAGGAGAAGGAAGACACGAGAGGGCTTGAGGAGGCCAGGGCGGAGGCCTTCTGGAGCTGGCAAGGCCCCTGAGCACAGACCAGCAGGGACTCCCACCACACCTCTGTCCTGGGGCCAGACCGTCTTGGTGGAAGGGGCTGGGAGATGGCTGGGTCCACATCCATTTGGACATGTGGGGATGCGGGGCCCAGGGAGCTGGCTTGCTCCCTCCTCCCCTGACACTAGTCCAGGCTGTCTGTGAGAAGGTGCACACCCCACGCCCAGACCCGAGGGCAGGGCTGAGTTCTCCAGAGCAGGTGTCAACACCCATCTGGGGAAAGGAACGGCTGAAATGGACATGGGCTTCTGGGCAGTGACCGACCTCTACGCATGGCAGGGTCACTAGATACACCTCTGTGGGGCAGCCTCCGACACATCCGCCAGGTGCCTGAAGATGTCCCACATTGAGCTCGTCAGAGTTTCTCCTGTGTGTACCTATGTTTTGAGGATTAAAAAATTTCCCAGACTCCTAGGAAGAGCCTGACAGGTGTACAGCATTGGTAATCTTCAGAGCTGGTTTCATGGATGTCTAACTGGTCAATGACAACTGGCTTAAAAGAACACGCCTCTGGAAGCATTGCAATGAGTCTGTCATCAAGGGTGGAGTTACTCCAGTGAACGCGCTGAAATAGGGGACTTAGTTGAAAAAATAAGTTGGAGTGGGAAATTGCCAGTTTGGATGATCTTCAAGATGTGGCTGAACATTTTCAAGGAGTCTTTAGAAAGTAAATAATCTAGAAATAAAAGCAAACTTATGGCTCTCCAGATAAAACATCTGATCCCCCCAAATAAATACAAGACCAAAAGTCCTCTGTTCCCAGAGAATCAAGAAACATGAATAAAACACTTGCAGACAATGCAAGCCATGAGGGCCACCGGGAGACCCAGTGTTCGCACTGTTAAGAAAGAGGACAACCATCCACCAATTTCCAAGGGGGACAGCAGCCCCCAAGGGTTCCCTGAATTTTTCTGAATTCCTAAAGGGAACTGTCAATAACTAGATGGACAACAACGCAGCTTTCTTGTTCGCATGGGGGTCACTCATTGGGAGAGGTGAACTGCCGACCCTGAGCAGCCCCGCCCGTCCTTGCTGGGGACACTGAGGGTGCCCTGCTGGCTCTTTCCCCGGGCCACCGCTCAGGGCAGTGCTTGCAGTGAGCAGCTTCTAGGGGATGAGGGAACCCTCCCTCCAGACAAAGAGCAGGCTGGCTTCCGTCCACTCTAAAGCGGCGAGTGTTCCGAGCCGGGTGTTCCTCGGCTCTGATGCAAACCCCCTGCCTGCACAGCACCCGCCGGGATGGATGGGATTGGGGTCGGTGAGAGGCACCGGCGCAAGCGTGCCGCTCTGCTGCTTGCTGTGCTGTCGCACTAAGTCCCCGGTCTCTGACGCAGGCGTCTCAGGACTGCTGCTGCACCCAGGGAACAGCTCAGGCACGCCTACTCAGCTTGGACAGCAGGGAAACCTGACCCCACCACATATACCATTAATTCCACCACTGCAGAACATCGGAGCCCTCAAAGAAAAGTTCAAAGGTGCCCGAGAAGCAAGAGGGAAGGCAAATTGACTGATCGTAAGTGAAAAAAAGGAAAAAACATATGTTTGCCTTAAAGCAAAAATATCTAGCTGTGGAAGAATGTGAATGAAGATAGTAAGAGGCAAATTTGAAAATGGACATGAAGTTGTAGAAGGCTTGAGGGGACAGGACTTGATCGGCTTCAGTCTACTAAAACCACTCAAGTGGTGGGACTTTCTAACAGGCCGCAGTTCTTTCCCAAGTTCCAACCTGTATCTGCTCCTTTGGGACTGTTTCAGAGACAACCCTTCCTTCTCCGGGTCAGAGCCCTACACGTGTGGTGGGGAGGGGTCTACTCTGCAAATGGAACTGCCAGTTAAAATATACCTAAGATGTTCTTTTTAGAAGCCCCAGAAAATTCTCCTACACAGATTCAATTACAGCTGAGGAGCCTTAACATATCTACATTCTGTATGATGCACAATCAGAATCCCTGGGCTGAAGCTTCCACACCAGCAGAACAGCTGCAACAGAGCCAGGAAGAGTCGAGGTTGAGTCTTCCCAGGTTGCCATGAACTTTTCTTTTTTTTGGGAATGATCGTGCCAAGGTTAGGCCATGCTCTCAGGGTACAAACTCAACCACATGGCAAGCACCATGACCAAGGCTTGTCCTCCCTGCCCCAGAGCAACTGTAGCCATGGATAAAGCAGTTGAAGCATCTTCAGATCTTGTTCTAGAATCACCTTTAACTCTGAGGGTACCATATGCAGTATGATCCCTATTGCGAACTGAAAACACCCAGTACTTTTTCTGCTTGTCAATGAACTAATTATGGTGTCTGGTTCCTTTCTGCTTCTCATTACGGATGAGTAACTCTCCTACCCCTTCCTGAGGGAGAAAGTCATCTTTGTGTGTCTGTATTTCAAAAGTGTTCATATTCAGAATAGATCTTTTAGACTCTATACCAAACCTTGACTTAATATTGTTTGTTGATGGGACTTATCTTAAAAATAAAAGATATCTTAAAATTCATGTGGAAATTTAAGGGAAGTTCAAGAATAGCCAGATAAATCTTGAACATGAAAAACAAAGTTGGAAGATTTGCACTGCATGATTTAAAAATTTACTATAAAGCTACAGTAATCAAGACAGTGAGGTATAGGCATAAGGACAGACAAATACACCAATGGAATAGAACTGAGAGTCCAGAAATAAACCCTCACATTTACAGCCAATTGATTTCAAGAGGATGCCAAGATAATTCAATGGGGGAAAAGAATGGTCTTTTCAACAAATGATGCTATTACAAGTGGATCGCCATACACAAAAGAATGAAGTTGCACTCCTATCTCACAGCACATAAAAAATCAATCCAAAATGGATCAAAGACCTAAATGTAAGAGCCAAGACTATAAAGCTCCTAGAAGAAAATAGGTGTAAATCTTTGGGAGCTTGCTTTAGGCAATGGTTTCTTAGAAATGACACCCAAAACACAAGCAATGAAAGAAAACACCAGATGAATTCGACTTTATGGAAATGAAAAACTTTTGTGCTTCAAAAGACACCATCGAGAAAGTGAAAAGAGAACTCACAGAATGGGAGAAAATCTGTGCAAATCCTATATCCAATAAGTATCTAGAATATATAAAGAACTCTTACAACCAAATAATAAAGACAAATAACCCAATTAAAAAATTCGCAAAGGAGGGGCTGGCCCCGTGGCCGAGTGGTTAAGTTCGTGTGCTCTGCTGCAGGCGGCCCAGTGTTTCGTTGGTTCGAATCCTGGGCGTGGACATGGCACTGCTCATCAAACCACGCTGAGGCAGCGTCCCACATGCCACAACTAGAAGGACCCACAACGAAGAATATATAACTATGTACCAGGGGGCTTTGGGGAGAAAAAGGAAAAAATAAAATCTTTAAAAAAAAAAATTGGCAAAGGATCTGAGTATTTCCCAAAGAAGATATACAAATGGACAATAAGTATATGAAAAGATGCTCAACGTCATTAGCCATCAGGGAAATACAAACCAAAACCACAATAAGATACCACTTCACACCCACTAAGATGACTATACTCAAAAAGATAAAACAAGTGTTGGTGAGGAAGTGGAGAAATTGGAACTCACACACTGCTGATGGGAATGTAAAATGATGCAGCTGCTTTGGAGAATAGTCTGGCAGTTTCTCGAAAGTTAAATGCAGTTACCGTATCACCCAGCAATTCTACCCGTAGGTGACTATGCAGGAAAACTGAAAACGTATGTTCACACAGAAACTTGTACATGAATGTTTACAGCAGCATTATTCATAATAGCTCCAAACTGGAAACAACCCAAATGTCCATCAATTGATGAATGGACAAGCACAATGGGATATACAGTGGAATATAATTTGGCAGTAAAAAGGAATGAAGCACTGACACACGCTACAACTTGGGTGAACCTTGAAACTTACGCTAAATAAAATAAGCCAGTCACAAAAGGCCACAGATTGTATGATTCCACTTACATGAAATGTCCAGGATAGGCGAATCCATAGACACAAAAGCAAAGTATGGTTGCCAAGGGCTGGGGGCTTGAGCAGAAATGGGGAGTGACTGCTGTGGGCACAGGGTTTCTTTTGGGAGTAAAGAAAATGCTCTAGAATTGATTTTTGCAGCACAACTCTGTGATTATATGAAAAACCACTGAATTGTACACTAAATGGGTAAATTATATGGCATGTGAATTACATTTCAATAAATATATAAATCTGTTAATAAAAGCAAAAAAAACAAAAAACAAAAGGAAGAGAGACATTACTAGGCTGGGTATGCAAAAATTATCCAGGCTGGAATCAAGCCCCGAGGGACTCAGATTGGCTCTAGTGGCCAAACTAGTGGCCTTCTGTACGGCATGTTCAATTGCTGAAGATAAAAGGGTCAGTATGTACACGGAGCGCTGTAGCATCTGACCCTGGAATGCTTTGGAAACAAAGCGGTTGCCTGCCCATAACCGAAAGCCAGAGGCCCACGGTAGACGAGCTGGAAGTCAGGGGAACCGTCTCCCACATTGCCACGTTGAACAGGCCGCTCTGACTAAGCCCTCCGGCAAGGACTTCCCCTAGAAAGGAGGACAAATCCAGGGCGAGGCCCAAGGGTTCTATCACAGACACGCCATGTTTGGCTTCCTATTTTGCAAAGGAGTCAGGGGAGCAGTCAAGTTGTAAGATCCAGAAGGACGATCTCTGGTGAAGCCTGGACGACCACCTGGAACCACCAGACCACCTCACGTGGACGTTGCTAACATCTTCCCCAAGACAGCTCATCCGGGAGGGACAAACTGGCTGTGATATGAGGCGTCAGTGAGAAACTTTTCCAGGGTAGCCGAGGAAACAACCAGTTCATGGCTCATCTGTAACCAAGAGAACCCTGGGTAAAGCGTCAGAGGGGACAGGAACTGGAACCAGACCCTATGGGACGCTTTGCACACCTCCAAATGGATTTTATGGGTTATAAATATGCACTAGTAACAGTATGCTTACTTCCTGGATGAACTGAAGCAGGCTCCTGTCGAAAAAAATGACAGCACTCATGGGAGCTAAAATATCATTAGAGTTTTGTATTCCTTATTTGGGATATTCCAACTGATTTATTTAGTAATATGTAGAACACTTTACTGTGAGAGTTATTCATAAGCTACTCAGGAATTCAACTTCTTTAATACCCCTAATCTTTTGGAAAAATAGAAATGAACTTTTCAGAACTTACTGTAAAGTCACCATTTAGAGGTCTTCAACCGAGGTTCTTGAGAGACTCCAGAAGCAGACAGAGTGCAGAAATTGACTGTTACCCGAGCCTCTCTGAACAGGCAGACGACCACATAAGCAGACAGCTTTGCCGCGGACCACTGGCAGAAATCCTAGCTGTCTGCAACCCGACTCCCACACGCTCCTTTGCACACTTCTGTTCTTTGTTCTTTGGTCACGTTTTCCCACCTTATTCCTGTAAGGTTACACACTTCCCATTCACCCTACCGTGCTTCCCTTACAAATAACACCCACCTGGATCTAGGCCTTACTAGGGATAGCCACCATCCTATTCTTCATACTGGTTCTCCCACGCTGTTGCTAGGGAAGCCAACATTGAAAAATGATATAAAGTAGGTTACACAAAGCTTATGAATTAGGATGTCCTGTAGACAATACTTAAAGAAGAAGGACAGTACCCTTGTGCTGGGAGAGGTGGCTTCAGTTGTCTTGCATGGTATCTGACTGTTTATCACAGCAACACCCTCAGACAATGTCCCTATAGCTCCACGGAGGTTGATCCCTTCTCCGATATGGCAACTTGGCTCATCAGCGCCAGCCCAGGACCACGGCTAACTGTTCTGTGGGGCTAACAGACTATTTCAAGTGAAGGACCCCCAATAACCTCGGTGAGTGATGCCTTCTTGCAAAGCTTCTGAAGGATAACACCCTTCTGAGGGACATAACTAGTGCCTGGTGAAGCTGGCAGCGGAGGCCGTCGGTCCCATCCACAGGAACTGGACGGCTCCAAGTGGTCATCAAAACTTCACCGCTCACTTGGGTGCTATAGTAAATACTGCAGCCTAGAGTGTGGTGTGGGCGGCATGACAAACCAGCTGACCTCCTAGTGCAAGTGGTCATGGATGACAGCGTGGCCTTGGATTTTCCTTCGGCCAACCAGGGGCAGTCTGTGCCACTGCCAGCACTTCCTTTTGAACCTGGATTCATAGTGGGGGTAAGGTGCAACTATCTACCTTGCGGGTATGAGGGAAAGCAGCCTGAATACTGAAGATAGACTGAGGGAGTTGGTGGGACCAGTTTTCTTGGTCAGCCCTAGGAATGCATAGATCATGGTTCAAGAGGGCCTTCCAGCACCTTCTAATAATATTTTCGGTTATAATGGTTTGTCTCAGTCATTCCATGTCTGTTGTCTGGAATATTAATTGCTTTTATGTAGTCACGGTCCCAGCGGATGACTTAGAGACAAAAGTGGGATACAGTCACACTGACTGACAGTGACCTGACGCTCAGACCTCCACCAATGACTCTTCCTGGAGGGTCGGTGGCAGCGGAGAAGATCTGGACAAGCCCTGATGGCCCCTCCTGCAGCTCTGACTGAGGGAGGGACGACCAAAAAGGGGGACTGAGAATAAGAAAACACACCTCCCCACAGCCCTGAAGAAAGCCTGCTGGCCCCACAGGCTCTGGTTAACAAGTAAATGCCAGACCTAGCATGACCCTAAGGAATCAGTGGACACGCCTCCCAAGGCCAGTCAACTGACGACAGCTCCAGGCTTGGAAAGTCAGCCAACTGGTGGCAGATTCACTCAGTGATCAGGCTTCTAAGGCTGGTGTCAACCCTTCTTCCTCAGCACCCAGCAAAGCCATGCTCCTAAGACTGGCGTCACCTCATCCTCCCTCTAACCAACACAGCCCCAAACAAGCTCTTCCCCAAACAACTCTCGACAAGACCAGTGGATTGCTCTGCTCAACGAGACTTTGCTGGAACAGCACAGCAATCCTCACTTAAGGAAGCAATCACTTCAGCTCTCTGACTTCAGATATTAAGTGATGGTGTCCATTCTTCGATACTTTCATTCACTTAGTCAACAAATATTTACTGAGTGTCTATGATTGCCAGGCTCTGTTCTAGACGCTGGCGATAGAGCAGTGAACAAGACAGGCAAGAAACACCTGTTCAGCTGTGTAGAGCGTGTATGCTAGCGATGACAGACAGACAAAACCCAACAGGAGTAACAGGAGTACGTAAACATATACCTCACGTCTAGGGGTGCAAGGTGTCACGGGAGGAAAAGAAAGCGGGAGCGCAGAGGGGGCGGGTGGAGCGCAGAGCCGGGGGGCGTTGCTGCCCTGGGCTGGTGGTCAGGGAGGCCTCAGGGGGCAGACCTATAGGGAGTGCAGAGCCCTCCAGTCCGAGAGGAGCACACGCAGGGCTGTGTTGAGGCGAGGGGGCAGCACCCGTGAGGTCAGCGAGGCTGGTGCGGGCGAATGAGCGTGAGGGCGATCAGGCCAGTGTGTAGTAGTCTGTGGGTTCTGAGGGCTCTGGCTTTGCTTCCACGTAAAGAGGGGTCACTGGAGGGTTCCAAGCAGAGAGGGACATGTTCTGACTTAGATTTAAAAGGCTCCCTCTGGCTGCGCTGGGGACGGGAGAGCATGCAGGGCAAGGCCCTGAGCCATTTCATGGATAGCCCCAGCACCTAGAGCTGACTAGCAGGTAGTCGGTATGTGTTGGTGAACCAGTGAAGCTGGGGGACTGCCCAGAACTCAGCCTAGAGGGGCCCTGGGTACCCAGGGCACACCAGCAGAGGGCGTGTGAACCTTGCGCTCTCCAAGAGCCCTGCCCCTGTGGACGCTGTGGGGCTGGTGGCCTGGGCAGAGGGTAGGTTTGCAAAGACCCACGTGCTCCCTGCTGAGGCTCGGATGCTGCTGCACCCTGTGTAAGCACCCTCTCCACTCCCTCCATGTTTCTTGGCAGGACAAGGGGGAGCTGGGACGCGGAGGCCCCACACCCCGCTCCCTCTGAGCCTCCAGCTCTTCCTGAGCCCACAGCTCCGGCACACTGACCCTCATCTCCACCCATCTCTGCGCCCTCCTGCCCCTGAAGGTCCGTTTCTGCGCCTCTGGCTGACACCAAGTGCACTCGCCCACCTGTGTCCCCTCTGCTGTAAGCCCTCGTCCCCATTAGCCATATCCCAGCAGCGGAGCACCTGCGGAGTAACCCTGAGGCCCACAGGAAGAGGGCAGGCCCACCTTGCTCACCCCACCCAGAGAAGTCAGTGCCTTGCCATCCAGGCACCAGGTGGAAGGGGCGGAGCCAGTGACCAGGCCCTCCTTCCAGGGGTCCCAGCGATGGCCACCCCAGGGCACTCACCCACACAATCCTTCTGGTTCCAGTGGAGCCGCCTCCCTGGGGGGCAGACACATTCGTAGCTGCCCTTGGTGTTGACGCAGCCCTGGTCGCAGCTCCCGTTGTTCATGCTGCACTCGTCCACATCTGGAAGCACAGGTGGGAGTAAGGGCAGGAGGGGGCTGGACTGGCCAGCCCAGGCCACACCTGCGGAGCTGGCAGGGCAGGGCCCACCCAGGACGAGAGAGCCAAGAACCCCTGACCCAATCCCAGCCTGACACTGTCACTGGATGCAGACACGTGCCGCACAAGTCACACACACAAGCACATGCACACAGACGTGAGCGCGCACACATGGCTCCTACAGACACCTGCACACATCCCTCCCCGAGGAAACCCCGTGGTTTGCTGCACTGGAGCAGCTGCACCCGAACTGGGGGGAGGGCAGAGAAGTGGCATAAAAGTTCCAATCAGGTCCTGTGGGGTGGGATTGTGAGGCTTATCTCACTGTGGGACTTTGGACAAGCCCCTTCTCAGTCTGATTCCCCTCCTGCAGGACGGCATTCATGCTGGGGCACATGTCTGGGAGCGTCCGGGCCGCGCGCATGCCGGGAACAGCAGGCCCATGGGAGCCAGTGCCCAGGTTTTTGGGAGTCCCTCTAGAAGAATCTGCAGCCCACCCCAGGGGCCACCCCCCAGCACCAGCAAGACTGATCACTTCACTGCCTGAGCCCATCCAACCTTCACAGACGCCCAGCAGAGGGAATGTGGCCTCAGGTCACAGGAAAGGAAGAGACACCCAGGACCTTGGGGCCATTCTCGGCTCCCCCACCTTCACTTGCCATGCCCTACATCTCCAGGTCCTATTGTCTGTGGCTCCTAAATACATCTAGAACCTTCTCCCTTCTCCACATCCCTCCCGACCCTGCCTGAGCTCCCCTGGCTCTCACCCTCATGCCTGGAGCTGTCTCCCCACTGGTGCCTAGGAGTCCTCTCCTGAACAGGTGGCAGCCAGAGCAATCTCGTTACATGAACTTGACCATATCATACCCTTGCTTAAGTCCTCTGGTGGTTTCTCACTGCATTCGGAATAACCCCCAAGCTCCCCCCGGGGCTCAGGAAGCCCTGTGTCCTCCTTGTTGGCATGTCCCTCCATGCTCCCCTTCCCTCATGGCTCTCACCACATGGCTGCATCTTGGTCCCTCTGTGCTCCCTCTGCCTCAGTGCCTTTGCACACGCTGATCCCTCTGGCGTATTTCCTCTCATCTTGACCCAAACACTCCCGCTTTAGGTTCCCCCCATTGTCTCCATAATCTGCCCTTCTCTGTTGTCACCCTCCCACTGGAATTAATAGTCTGTGGGATTCTCTGTGTAGCCATCCCTCTTCTGGACACGTTCCCCTGTCACTGATGTTACCAGGCCTGTGCCCATAACCTGGCTGAGGCATGGGCCCAATGGATCCTTGCTGCCCCTCTCCCCTGTCCTCTTGCCTTTCTCTTGGCTGAGCCCCTCTGCCCACCAGTCCCCAGCCTTGCTTAGGTCCCTCCCAGCCCCACCCAAGTCAAGGTCAGGGTCGGGGTGTGGGGTGCAGTGTAGGTGGCCTTGCGGCCAGGCGCGTGCCTCGGGGGGGAGGTGGCCCTGGCGGGCGGGCTGCAGACCTCCGCAGTGGGTTGTTCCATAGAGTATGTAGCCACGGTGACACAGGCACTGGAAGCTGCCCGGAGAGTTGATACAGATGTGGTCGCAGGTCCGCTCGAAGGAGCACTCGTCAATGTCTGTGTGGCCACAGGGAGACAAAGTGTGGAGAGGAGTTTTAGGGTGAGGCAGCTGGGCAGGGCCTGCCACTCACTCAGTCACTCAGTGTACATCTGTGCATGGACAGCCCCCAGTCCCTGAGGCTCAGTGCACGGGTGATCCACATTCCGTGTCAGACTTCTGGCCGCTGCCCCATTTTCCATTTGGTCTCCATTAACCTCACGTTTCTGGGTTAGAAGTCACCTCACATCTCTTCTGAAGGTGGGCAGGACAGAAATATTCTGTATAGAAGGTATTACTATGACTCTGCCATTTGAACATCTCACAATCAGCTGTGATCAGGAGAGGCATCTAATCCACACCTGCAGGAAACTGACAGGCTTGCCTGAGGAAGCAGCTGAACTGGGACATGAAACCAGGCTGCTTGGATGCTGACCAAAACGTATTTTCCTATCACCCCAAGATGTCTCTTGAAAAAATGAGGAAAACAGCAAAAACAGAAAGGGAGGAAGGAGGGAGTAAGCAACCCATAAGGGATAAGAAAGTAGCCTTGAGGGGCTGGCCCCGTGGCCGAGTGGTTAAGTTCGCGCGCTCCGCTGCAGGCGGCCCAGTGTTTCGTTGGTTCGAATCCTGGGCGCGGACATGGCACTGCTCATCAGACCACGCTGAGGCAGCGTCCCACATGCCACAACTAGAAGAACCCACAACGAAGAATATACAACTATGTACCGGGGGGCTTTGGGGAGAAAAAGGAAATAATAAAAAAATCTTTAAAAAAAAAAAAAAAAAGAAAGTAGCCTTGATAGCATGTGAAATTTGATTCTGAGCTTCTGGGCAGCCAAGGTAAAAAGGGAAAGGGGGAAGGTCACAGAGTGCTTGTCACTGGAAAGGAGGAGATGGACCCCATACTCACAGGAGACAAGTCTGTCCTGGCCATAAATTCTGAGGAAAATGGCTCCCATGAGAGTTGATAGGGGCTCCAGAGGGCAAGCAGACACGGGCCTGCCTCTCCATGGGCACTGTAGTTGGAGTTCATTCTTTGAATATGTTAGCTCATGTGACTGTACACCTATTCATAACACATGTGTGTTTGTAATAACATGAGCACAGGGAAGGACTCGCACTGTGGATGCTCAAAGGAGGATGTGATCCCTCCTGGGGGGAATGTGGGAAGATCTCCCGGGCTAGAGCTAGCAGGATGCGGCTAGAATGGAATGAAGGAACGAGAGTGGGGTACACGCAGTCCAGGCAAACTGGGAAGTGGCAGCACAGGGAGCCCAGGGGGTTGTGTGGAGCTCAGGCTGCTGGGGAAGTGTCTGGGTCCCCATTCCAAGGGCCCTGAGCACCAGCAAAGGAGGTTAGACCCCTCCCTGTTAGAGCTGGGGAGCCCAGTGTGGTGCTGGAGCAAGGGCAGGGCATGGCCAGAGCCCGAAGGCCTCAGAGAGATGAGCCCAGAAGCAGACAGGTCACCTCCTCCTTTTTGGCAGCTGCCTGCCTCTCCCACAGTTCAGTTGGGGAGGCAGAGTCAAGGGCCCTCTCTCAGCCTTCCACAGGGCGCGGCAAGGCAGACGAGAAACAGAGTCCAACTGCAGAGGAGACTTGATGGGGGCCTGGACAGAGGCCCTGCTCCCAAAGGGCCCTCAAGCCCTGAGCGGAAGTCAGGGACACCCATCCAGGGATGAAGAGGCCGAGCCAAGGAGGGAAGTGACTGGCCCAAGTCACACAATGAGCCCCAGGATGGACTGGCCCCGTCCTTCATCAGCCTCCTGCCCTGGCCTTTCTCAGGGCCCTTGGGGGAGCGTGTCCCTCGCCCCTCAGGGCTGCACGCTGCCCCAGGGCCAGCCTTGGAGCTGCAGCAGCCGGCAGAGGCTGCAAGTCCCATAGCCAGACCCCGCCATGCGGGGCCTGCAGCTACCAGACCTCCAGGGTCACCAGTCACGAGTCATCAGTGACGAGCCTGAGCCCCTCCCTGCCACACAGGATGCCTGGCCCTTCCTCTGCATTCTCTCCCAAAGCTGGCCCCACAGTGCACCCCTGTCTCCTTCTCAATGCCCTCATCTGGCCCCACGGGGCTACTTGTGGTCCCCAAACTCCCTCAGCTCAACACTTCCTGGGTGGGTTTGCCTCCCTGGCTCCTCCTGGAAAACGCCTATTCATCCTTCAAGCATTTCATCAATGTCCCCTCCCCCAGGAAGCCTTCCTTGACCACTCTCTCCACTGCCCATCCTTTGGGCTCTCGCTGCATCCTGGCCATCTGCTGGACTTGTCCTGGGCTGTGACCTCTCCTCCCATTAGCCCTGCTCCTCGCAAGCGCCCAGGGACCCTAAGAAAGGACTGTCAGAGGGCGCCTGCAGTGTGCCATGCCTCCCACCAGGTGGCAGCACGCCATCTCTGAAGCCACTGAAGGAGGCCTGGGGACCACTGGGAGGGGAAGGGTGGGACGGAACTGATGACCTCTGCCGCCTGGGAGCCATGTTCATCCCTCCCTGGGCCTCAGTGTCCCATCTATAAAAGGGACAGGTTGGACTGGATGGCTTCTGAGGGCTCCCAGAGTCAGAAAGGACAGGGAAGACAGGGAGGGCAGGAGCTAAGGACCGAGAAACAACCTCCATTCCCTCAGGCCCAGCCGCACGCTCGCCTCCTCGCTTAGGAGCTGTACAAGCCAAGGAGGGGAAGGGCCCTGATGAGGACGGGGATGTCCCCAGCCCGAGAGCTGCCCAGGGCACGCAGCAGGCTCACCTTGGCACGTCCGCTCATCAGTCAGCAGCTTGTAGCCCTTCCGGCAGCCGCACTCGAAGCTGCCCACGGTGTTGCGGCAGAAGTGGTCGCAGCCCCCGTTGTTGACCAGGCACTCGTTGATGTCTGCGGGAGCCAAGTGAGCAGAGCGAGGCAAGGAGAATGGGCTCGGGCCACAAGGTGGGGATGCTGGTCCAGCACCTGTCCTGCCCTGACTTGCCTGCCACCCACTGCCCGGGGCTGGCCCCAGGTCTCCCAGCTGAGCACAGGGGTGGGGGGCCTGGCTTACAGCGGTGGGGGTAAGGAGGGTGGGTTACACGGCTTTCCCCTGAGACTTGGCAAGCCTGGCACTCATGGTGTAGAAGGGAGGGGAACTGATGTCTGGCGTGCCGGGCAAGACAACAGGGGTGAGGACGTCCCCCATGTCCTTTCATCCTCACAGGCTCCTGGCCCCTGGAGCCTTGGCTCCCGTCTGGAAGACCAGGATCAGAAGGGCACCTACGTGGAAGAACACTGTGAGGATTGATAACATTCCAGAGGAGCTGGTGCTGGGTGCTCAGTCAAGTCTTTTTAAAAAGTAGGTTTATTGCCCGTTTTACTGATGGGCAGACTGCGGCTTGGAAGGTCAAGTAGCAGGTTGGAGATGCCACAGCTGGTCGCGGGAAGCTGGGGTGTACCTGGGCCTGACAGGCGTCCAGTCTGGTTCTTCTTGCCGTCTGCCCTCCCCCCAGTTTCCGCCTGCTGGTTTGCGCCACCTCTTCCCTCAGCATTTAATGAGTGCACCCAGAAGGTCCCCTGGCCCGACCCCATGCAATAAATGACCTCCTCCGAGCATCGCTGCCAGCTGGACTCTGCTTGCACACCTCCAGTGATGGGAGCCTTCTCCCTTGCAGCACGGCCTGTTGGCTGACACACTGTAAACTTCTCCCTGACCCCTGTGAGTCCCCTCTCCACTGCCCTGCTCACCTGGACTCTGCTCTCTGGGCCCCAGGCCAGCCTGGCAGACTGTGTCATTGGAGACCCTGTCCCTGAGGTGCCTCCTCTTCCTCCCAAGTTCCTCTTAGGCCCTGACCCCCAGGACCCCATGCTGGTCACCCCGCTCCAGAGATGACCCAGCAACTAGTAACAGAAGTAAGAGATGGTTTTCAGAATGGTGTTCTCACCCTGATTTGGAGGGGGCAAAAAAGAAGCAATGGAAGAGGTCCTCCCAACAGGGAACACAGAAAGGACTTCTCCCTGTTGGCCACCAGCCGCATCTCAGCAAAGCTGCCAACTCAGATGCCAGCACCCGCTAAGCCAGTCCTGAGCGTGAGGGCCTGGATGCCCTGGCCCCTGTAATTGGCACTGCCCCGGGAACAATGTCAATCTGCCCCAATGTACTGAGTGCAGGGGTGGGGTGGGCAATGTGGCCCTAACCCGGCCACTCTAACCACGGGCCGAGCCTCTCTCCACCTGCTCTCGCTTCTTTCAAACCAGGTGGACTTGACAGCTGCTGAAAAGCCCTCCACTGGAGTTCCCACAGAACAATCTCTGACAATAAGACAGAAACCAGGTCTGTGGTCAAGGACATTAGGAGAAGAGGCAAGGAGAGAGAGGCTGAGACCCCCCCCCCCCCAGGCAATTCTCGGAACCTTTGGGAGGGGAAGGGGACTTGGGGAGTCTGGCAGGGGAGGACGCCCGAGCTACTCTGCTGTGGAGGCCCCCAGGGGGCTGGGCTCTGGGTGTGTCCTTGCGTCTTTTGCCCTTGGTGAGCCTCCCCCAGTCACCTCCACCCCCAAAGACCCATGCTGTTTGCATACTGTGGCGACTCTGGCACCAGGGAGGTGGGAAGGGAGGGAACCTGAGGTGTCCCCATAATGGAGGCAGCTGGGGTGCATGCAGTTCACCAGCCTTGGCTGTGGCCCCTCGCTCTGCTGCTCCGTGGCCGGGGGACTTCGCCTCTCTGCACAGGAGGTGCTCCCTGCAAGCACACTGAAACGATTCCTAAAAACCACGGCTTCTCAGCACTGGGAACCCTGCACGCCTTCTGAAGCCCGTGTTTCAGGAACAAAGCTGCCTGAGGGTGATCCTGTGCCCCAGAGTGAGTAGGAGGACCCTCCGGTGATCACTGTACCTACTGGGCACCACCTCGTGTTGGCAACCACGCCAAGCACTTTCCGGCAAGGTCTCATGAGATCTGCAAAATGGCAGGGGGAGCAGATCTCCCATTTTACAGAGGAGGTCATAGCCACGTGCAGGAGCTGG
The DNA here is from genome assembly GCF_021613505.1 of Equus quagga. Classification (NCBI taxonomy): domain Eukaryota; kingdom Metazoa; phylum Chordata; class Mammalia; order Perissodactyla; family Equidae; genus Equus; species Equus quagga. Next base: position 6,649,990 of record NC_060285.1, on the reverse strand, counting down.
GTTTGAGTTCCAGTCCCAGCTGTCTCCAAAGACAGCCCTTCTCTAGTGTGCTGCGCTGGCCCCACGGCCTCCAGAGAAAGCAGACGTAAAGTCCAGTGAGGGCCTGTCCAGGGCAGAGGCTCGGGCATCTCCATTGTCCCCTCCCCAGGGATTACAGGAAGACAGGGCACTTTCTAGCTAGAAGCCTCTGGCAGGAGCTCGGAGGCCTGCTCAGCTCTGCCGCAGAGAGCTGTGTGATCCTGGGCAGGGACAGGCACCTCTCTGGGCCTCGGGTTGCCCATCTGCAGACAGGGCTGCTGAGGGGTACCTCTCAAGCATCACTGGTAAGACTGAATGCGCAGACGAGGCTGGCCTCCTCAGGAACACCGGAGGCCCCCCGTCCCATCCCCTCCCCAGCGGGGCCTGTCAGCTAAGGGGCTGCCATAGCAACCAGACAGGGTGGGAGGCATGTTTGCTGGTGACCCGGCTGGGGCAGTGGGCTGCCCTGGGGGTCAGAGTGGTGGAAGCACTCCCCAGCTCTAGCCCAGGATCTAGTGCGGGGGCACTGGGCTCCCACAGACCCTCGACCTTCATTCTGATGAGCTTCGGGTGTGCAGCCTCTGCCCCTCCCCACTTCCTGTCCCTCAAAGACCCTCCTCCTTTCCCACTGCACGCCCCACTACAGACAGCCAGCAGCCCCCTACCGTTTATAAGGCTTCTGCAGCCTCCTGTGGTCCCAGGATAGAGGCCCAGCCCCTTCTGCAGAGGCTGGTGGCCCTTTCTTTCACAGCCTGGCCTGGCTGCCCTGCCCTCCTCTTTCTGCAAGTTTGCCTCCTGCCTTTGCAGCCCTGGCTCTGGTTGCCCCACCTGGTGCAGCCCCTACCCCACCCTGCCCCTGGAAGCAATGCCTCTCTGGGAAGCCTTCGCTGCCGCTGCCGTCCCTCCAGAGTTAGCTGCTCCCTTGTCACAGAACCTGCCCTCGGCGGATGAGAGGGCCTCCAGGACAGAGACAGAAATCTGGCTCCTGCTTGGAGCCCCAGGGCCCAATGTGAGGCCTGCACAGAGTGACTGCCCAGGAGTGTTCACTGAATGGATGAATGAATGAGTGAATGAATGAGTTGGTGTGGCTGAGAGAAGGGGAGGGTCCTGGGCCATGAGTGGAACATTCAGAGGCATCAGCTAGTGTTCGAGCACCAGTGTGTGTATGGGGGAAGGGTGCGGGGTGGGCTACAGGCACGCAGAGCGGGACAATTGTTTCTGCTACCCTGCCCACCCCACTGAGGGGGCACAGCCTGGCAGCCCAGGGGCCATGTGGGTGAGGGCTTTTGGGTGGGAGCAGAAGGAGGGATGGGGAAGTGGGCTGGCATCATCCTGGAGCAGCCTAGTTGGGGGGCAAGCTGCTGGGCTGGGCTGGCTGGGCAGAGGGCAGATGAGGGAGGAGAGCAAACAGCTGGTGGGCGGAGGTTCTCCCAGACTGTTCTGGAAGGTGTTGGGAGGAGGGGCTGGTGTCTCTGAGGAAATCCAGGCTCCGGCTCAGGGAGTTGAGGCCTCAGACCTCCCCTCTGAGAAGGGCCATTAGCAAGGTGCCCACTTCCCAGTAACAAGCCAATGCAGCATCAAACAGGGGACCTTGAGACTGGACCCCTGCACCGTTCACACTTGAAACAAAGTAGGGGCTTCAGACAATCCTCTGGACCCCCCCACCCAGACTTAGTGTTTTAGGTAAAACATCCCCACTTTCCCATGCCTGCCTCCACCTGCCCACGCTATCCGTGTCTGCCCAGGGTTTTCGGCTCTGGATTTTTTGAGACCTCTGTTACCTCTACCCTCCAGACATTGGTCTTGCTTGACATAGACATTTTGGCTTCTAGAAAACACTAAACCTTTGAAATCACTCCTTTGATATCCTCTTCTGGGCCCTTGCCAAGACCAGGGCATGCACAACGACTGAGAAGCTGAAATGCCAGGGCCAGGGCCTCAAGTTCACTGGGAATCCCCAGTGGGGCTTGCCCTGACCTGCGTCTCTCCAGCCAGGCCCCAGGGAACTCCGGCTGTGAGTCCAAGGCTCTAAGACACCAAACTGGGGTCTAGAGGTCACTGGCCTGCAGGGCTTCCTGATTTGACGACATTATGACGTTCATATTATGCAGTTCTCGACTAGTCCTGTGATCCTTACATTCTAACATCTATGGCAACATCCAGACTGCTTTTCTCCACCTCCACTGCAAGCCCCTGGCCCACACCACCAAGGGATGGGCAGGGGGACGGCAGTCAGAGACCTCTAAGGTGCTCCTCTTGGGTCATGTGACTGCCAAGGCCCCTTTCTGACCCAGACAGGTCAGCTCCCAGTGGCAAGCTCCTGGCCTCACCTCAGGATTTAGACCATGCCCTGCCCTTGGTCCTGGGTCAGTGATGTGCCTCGGAGGGGAGGAGAGTGGCCTGATTCTACCCTCTTCTGTCCTGCATCCAAGGGCAAGTGGCCAGGCCTGCTGTGACACTGCTGGGCTGAGGACAGCTGGGACTGCGGTGGACCCTTGGCTGCTCCTCCTGGCATGGGGTCCACGTGGCGAGGGCTCAGATACCACCCGCCTGCCTAGAATGCACCTTGGCTCTGAGCGGGCCGAGCGGGGGCTACAGAAGGGCCTTATTTTCAAATAAACTAGCGGAAGAACTGTTATTTCTGTCAAGAATCCCTGGGCTCTTCCCAGCAAAGCGGCCAGGGAGGAGAAGTCACATGCTATCTATTTTTACAGGCTGAAAAAAAGCCCACCGCGGACTATTTAAAATCACCCTAAGCCTCTACCGTCAATACTCCCTGGACTTGGGAGGTTCCGGCTCCTCCCCCTCCCATGTCGCCTTCCAGCCCCGCCCCGCTGCCCAGCACGGGATGGGCGTGGAAGGAGGCCGGCCATGGCAGCAAGGCTATGGAGGGCCGGTCTGGAGGCTGCCCCTCACTCCTTCGCAGGGGATCTTTGGGGTTTGGGCCTGACTCTCTGCCCAAGGGCCACGGCTGCTGAGGGTTCCGGAACACCACAGGCCTCTCCAGACTCCAGAGCTCTGCCAGCTCTCAACTCTAGCCCCCCTTGCTGCTTCTTTCCTGAGGGATCCCCAACGCTGCCGAGCACCCCTAGAGGCACTGGGAGGCTCTGTGGGAGAGTCAGGGAGCAAGCAGGAGGAGAACGCTCCACCTTCTGTCACTTCCGGCAGCCGGCAGACTGGCTGTTCCTGCATCTCCCTCAAGTGCAAGGACCCTCAGGTCCCCCCAGTTCCTCATTTTCTAGTTGCAAACAGAGGTTCTTCTGCCTCCTTAGATCCCCCTAACTTCACTCCTCCAGTGACAAGTGACAAAGACACATAGGGTCCTTATTTTTCTAACAGTGACAAGAAGACAGTCGTATCCTGGTACCAGCAGACCTGCATTCCCAAGCTGCCCTGTGCCATGCTGTGGCCCCAGCTGGCCTGACGTGACAACCAGGGTGACGGTGAGGAGACGGGCCGCCCCCCTTGGGGAGCCGTGGTGGCTCACGGAGGCCTAGACAGTCCCATGGTGAGTCCCCCAGTTGTTTAACCCAGCGTGCAACCAAATCCTTTGCTACCCGAACCCCATTTTTCGCCCAGGAACCTATCCATATATGGTGGAGCCCGTGGTCTCTTGAACCTGGCTCGGAGGCACTGGTGCTGACTCTCCCTCTTCTTGGCCTCCCAAGAGAAATGCTGGTGACTGCCAACCATCCTGGACCCCTGTGGTCTCACTTGGCCCAATCACGCAGTCTCTGCTCCTGCCCGCCCCGCCTTGGGCCAAGCCAGTGGAGGTGGGCACGAGCCCACAAGGCTTCGCGCTGACCTTTGCATGTCTTCCCATCAGGCTGCAGCGTGAATCCAACCGGGCAGCTGCATCGCACGCCCGTGGCTGTGTCCTTGCATGTCCGGTCGCAGCCTCCGTTATTTACCGCACACGTCTCTGAGGAGGGAAAGAGATAAAGATGCTCAGTGTCCTTGGACAGAAGCCACCACCTTTCCCCATCCATGGGGGGATCTCCTGAGACAGGAGACCTGAGTTTGAGTTCTGGATCTGATACCCTCTAGCTGGGGGGCTTCTCTGAGCCTCAGGCTCCCCATCTGTAAAATGGGTGGACACCATTCCTGTGGGGTGGCTGTTGAGGATCCACTGTGATGATGATGGATGGGAAAACTGTTTGCAAACTACAAGGGCTGTTCTTGTGTGACAGTTACCAGCAACAGGGTCAACACCACTATTTGGGGCCAGGGCTGAGATCGGCCTGGCTGGTATTTAACTGCCCAGGGAGATTCCTAAACCCATGTCCTGCCTGGACTCAGACTCCAAACCCAGACTTGTGGTTACTGGGACTCGCAAACTCATCTCAGCATGGACTGGCTGCTGGCCCTGGCCGTGGAGTGGCGGGAGAGGCTCCCAAGCCCGCACACCATCCATCACCTTGATGAGGCTCTTAGCCTGACATCTGTTCTCATCGAACGAGAAGCCAAAGGCGGCTGGCTTTTGTCCACTTGAAGCTTGTCTGCTGCTTTTTTTTGCTTTTGCAAATTCAAAGGGGCTGGAGTGGCTGGGCCTAACCGAGGTCGCCGACCCCGTCGTGTGGTGAGAGTGAGCCTTCCCAGGCCTGGAGAAGGGGATGGCAGAGCCGGGTCACCAGGGCGCAGGTGGCCCGCACACGGAGGAGCCAGTTCTCGGGCCCTGAGCCTTTCACCCCCGCTTTCTTCCTGAGCATCTGGTGTGCTTTGATCTTGTGGGAACAGTGCCTGAGTGGAATTCCCTCTTGTCTTTGCTGCTAGGAAGCCAAGAGCCAAGGGCCCCATATTTTATAACCTGAAACCCCTGCCTGCCTGCCTGGCTTCCCCTGGCGCCTGGCCCTGGTGGGCCTTTCCTGTGAAGGTTCTCTCTAACAGGTTTATTCACTCTGTCCTCTGTGGTGTCTGCTTTCCTGCAAGCTGTCTTTGGTTCTCTCTGGGAAGAGCGTGGGGATGATGTAGGAGTGATGACTAAATGAACACATACCCCCAGTTGCCAGGAGTCCCTGCTGCTAATTAGACCAAAGTCACGATGCCTTTCCTTTGAACTTCAACTTATAGTGGTGTGTGTGAGTGCGCATCTGCGATTCTGTGGGGCAGCCGTGGTGGGTGTCCTGACAGCGGGGCTGCCTGCACAGAGGGCCACCGGCCCTTCTCCTCAAGGCTGATGTCTGCACCATGACGAGCGGAGCCGTAACTACCGCTGCTAGACGAGTCTCCTGGCCCCCTACTCTTCCCGCCTGCCTTTCAGTGTGTCTCCATGAATGTTAGCCCCCAGCTGGGTGTGGGCAACTTCTGGGAGGCCCCTGACTTTCTGTGTGCTGGTCCAGTGGCTTTGAGGTCTCCTGCCTGCTCATGGTTCAAGGCCCAGCTCAAAGACCACCTCCACAAGGAGCCTCCCCAGCCCCAGATGGGAAAGAAGGCCCCTGCCCTGCCCTGTACTCACGCAGGTGGCCTCTCTGTTAGCACGGGCCACACTCTGACTGGCACATGGCCTGCTCATGCTTGCTCGTCTCCCCACAGGACCGTCTACTGGGGCAGTGGAAGTGGGCTGGCCAGCGTGTGAATGCTGGCTCTGTCACCCACGAGTGACCCAGGCAGGCCACCCCTTGGGGCTTGACCTCAGCACCTGCACCTGGTGGATGAGGATGACAAGCCCTCCCTCCCGGGGTGCAGGGGAGGATCAAGCGCATGCCCCATTCAATAGCGCCTGGCCCGGGGCCTGGCATACGTAGTTGCTCAGCCAATGTTCGTTTCCTCTTCTGAGGTTACAGTCAGAGAGGGAAATCCTGCCTCCCACCCCTAAATCAAAGAGTCAATGTACACCCCCAAGCGCCTCTGCACCCTTTCATTCGGGAGAGCCCCTCTCTGGAGAGCGGGGCAGAGAGTGCGCCTGCTTCCCAGGTGCAGGTAATTAGGCTCAGGCCTTGGAGAGGCAGGAGGGGGACACTCGGGAGGAGGGGGCAGCAGCAGGCACCGAGAGCTCAGCTGGGGCACAGCTGGGTGGCATTACTTGGTGACAGCAGGATGACCACTGGGCCTTCCTGTGGTGGGGGTGTGGCTTGGGCCCTGGGGGCTGTGTCCCTGAGAAATGGTCCTGGCCAGGCAGGCTCCAAGGGTCTTGTAGGCCCTTCCTGTCTCTGGAGGCCCTGGTGGGCTCCTCTTGCCCACTAGGGTCAAGCCTGGATGGCCACTCGCTCTCTGGACCTTCAGTGCAGTCCTCTCCCCTGCGCTGTGCACACTTTCAGTCTCCCGTGTCGCCCCAGACAGTGTTTGCTGCCTAAACTTCAGGTTTTGAGTGAGGGGCTCTGGGCCCCCAGGAAGGGGCCTGTGGGCTGTTCTTGGGTGCTGACCACTCCAGCTCCTTGTTGCAGCAGGTCACTTGTGCCAGGCCCCACTCAGCCATCCAAGCCTCACGCCTCCCACACTCACAGCAGCTCTGTGAGACAGCTCCTGCACCCTCCACCTCCCTGACAAGCAACTGATGCAAGTGCTCGGAATCTGCCCAGCGCCGTGCGGCTGGTAAGTGGCAGAGCTGGTGGCACCCACATCAAATCTCCATGTCCAGGCAGCCCCAGCCCCAGGCCCTACAGCCAAGCATGCACTCAACTCTCTAGCTCCTCCCATGGCTCCTCTTCCACCGCTCCCTGATGCTGTGAACGCTAAGGCAGCATCCTAGGGGGCCCCCTGCCCCACCTCCCCTGCGGCTCAGGGCCTGGTCCTGCTACCTCGTTAACATCTGATTCAGGCCCTGTTCTTACTGCTGCCTTTCTGCGTCAGGCCTCCAGTGTCCTCCTATGTGACCTTCGCAGCCTCCCAAAGGTCCCTCTCCTCCAGACCACTGCCTCACTCTGGGTAGCCAGTGCCTCCAGGCTCGTGATAATGCTGAGAGCCAACATTCACTGAGGGCCTTCTCTTCCAGGCCCTATGCTGGAGTGAGCAACCAGCAATCAGCCTGTCCTCAATGCTGCTCTCACTGGAGGCCTTGGGCAGGGGCCTTGTGCCTGCCTGGGCCTGCAGCACCCCTGCTACAGCACAGCTTGGTTGTTTCTGCCGCGCCCACCTTGGGCGCATGGTTGTGACATTAGCAGAAGTGCACAGTACAGCGTGATACACATGGAAAGGGAGACAATGAAGTCTACTCAGTCCTCTGGGCTACGCTGGGGTTAGGGACTGAAGTCTACAATTACAGGACAAGCTGGCCTGGGGGGACTGGGAGCTTTGTCCCTGGGAGTTTCCAAGCAAAGGCTACTGGGTGCTGCTGAGGGGGCTCCTGGCCTTGGATGGTAGTCAACCTGGGTCACCGGCCCTGGCCCTGCCTCCGAGTGCCTCAAAGAGCAGCCTCACCTCTCTGTGCCCCAAGACCAAAGGCCACCCAGGCCTGGTATTAGGCCACCACTGTCTCAGATTCAGAAACCAGACAGCCGTCTCCTCTCCCTTGACCACGCACCTGTGAAGCTGGCCCTATGTCTTGGGTCACACAGCTGTTGGGAAGAGCCAGTATTTGAACCCAAGACTATGAGACTCCAGGCTGATGAGTGAGCCAGACCAGGCCAGAGAGCCAGGCCTTCAAAAGGGAGCCAAAGGGGCGGTTTCAGTGGGGCAGCAGAGCTGGTGGCCTGAGGAAGCAGAGGTGTGCGCCCACTGTGCCCAGCCTCCTCACTCAGGGAGTGCGGAGAACTCTTACCCCCCAGGCTGGGGGCTCTAAAGTAGAAGGGGCCAGGAGTGAACGCCTTTCAGCGGGTGGGAAAACCCTAGATGTGTTAAAGGGCCAGTCTTTGGTCTTTCCCTCTGGGATTCCTGCCTTGGGCCAGGCCCTGTGAGAGGCACTGGCCACACAGAGGCAGAGCAGAAGCTGAGCAGGAGAGGCCAGCCATTCCACTGGACCTGCTGTGCAGCCCGGCTAGGGCTTGGACAGAGAGACGGGGCTCGGACGGCAGTAGGCCCTTTGAGCTGGTGCTGCCTGCTTGCACCACCCTGGGTCTGGGACAGAGTCTGGCGAGGCCCATGAAGGACCGTCTCAGTCACAGCAGTGGACACAACATGAGCTACCGAGTCAGAAAATGGCTCCATCCGCTGGCCCTGCGAGCTCGGGCAAGTCCCTTCACTTCTCGGAGTCTGAGTTTCCTCATGTTCGATGTGGACATGGTAATATTTACCACGTAGTTCTTGCAAGGCCCAGACAAAACGTGGACATGACAGTGCTTTGTAAACTGTCATAACTGTGACCCCATGATCACTCTTGGTGCCATTTCTTAGAACCTCTGAAGGTGGAGTCTTAGCACCCAAAGTCAGGTGTGGATTCATGTGACAATTGTTTTCTGAGCTCCTGCTCTGCGCTGGGCAGACCTGCCTTGGACAGCGTCTGCTCTTGTGGAGGCCTCAGCCTAGCGGGGCAGCAGATGGGTTCGCTCCTCTGTCCAACCAACAGTTTGGGAACGACTCCTTGGTGCTGGGTGGCCATGCGAGAGGAGTTAGAGACAAAGCTGACGCTGACCCAGGCCTCAAGGGTTAATGGTTTACCGGAGACAGAACAGGGCCTGGCCTTGCCCTTCTCACAGGAGTCTGGGCCTGCCTCCCACCCCTTGTCCCATCACACCTAGGCGTGGGCTCCACAGGGTCCACAGGCTGGTTCCTGCGGCCCAACCTCATGCGTCCCTCAAGACTCAGGATGTCTGAGTTGGGAACTCCCCTCAGCCCTGTTGCCTCTCTCAGGCCCTGGACTTTCATTTGTCTGGTGGTCTCTCCAAATGACCACTTACTTTCCAGGCAGAGCTGTGTCAGGGTGATCCTGGGTGCCTGCTGTCAGGAGTCCAGTGCCCAGCACAGGACTGGCACAGTGGAGGGGCCCAATTTCTGTGGAATGACTGGATGAAAGAACAAGACTCTGGAGGCCCCGTGAGGAAGGAGATAAAGTGGAGTGACTGAGCCCCAGCCCCCAGCCAAGCCTGGTAGGGGGAGGACTCCTGAGAAGAACCTGGCAGTACAGAGGACCTCTGAATCTACCAGCAACAGCCAGAGTCACGGGCACTGGGAGGGCGAGGTGGGAACTGAGGTGGGCTGGACCGAAGCGCGAGTGGGCTTCACCTGGCTGAGAGGGCAGGAGGGCATCTGGGGCTGGGGAGCGTGTCAGTGAGCAGCACTGCATGCTGTACAACAGAGTGGGGCCACGGTAGCACCCCTGATGACACCTGCACGTGGGTCCAGAGGCCCGAGTGCCACACACAGCTCCCAAAGTGCTGTGGGACTCTGGGCAAAGGATCCTCCCCTCTCTGGGCTGTGGTTTTTCCTCTCACACCTGTGGTGTGCCCGGGAATCACTGAGGCTTGTCAATAGTACAGGTGAATGGTCCCACTCCTAGAGGCCCAGTGACCCACAGAGACCCTGCCAACCCAGACATCTGCCCTGTCCCATGAAGTCCTCACCCTGGTGGCAGGGGCAGCCCAAAGCCCTTTCAGCCAGTTGTCTAGGCCTCAGTCAGGGCTGGTCAACCTGTCTACCTGCCACTAGGATCACCTGAAGCCAGCTGTGAACAGCGGTTAGCCACCGGTTCGCCTGGCCCAGCTGTGGAATCTCTGACCTCCGATCCTCTTCCCTCAGCTGATTCCTGAGCCTCCCATGGCTCCCATCACTTCGGGATAAGAGCCATGCTCCCTGGCAAAGCCCTTACACAGTGGCCCTAGTCTTCCTCACTGCCCTTTCTCTATGTGCTGGCCCCAACGACCTCTGGGTCACCCTGTGGCCCATGATGAGCACTGTCAGCAGGCCCGTGTGCCTCATGGCCTGGAATGGCACAGTGAGGTTGGTCTTCTTCACGAAGTCCCTTTGGCAAGCGAGGAGAGTCAGGCCGAGACAGGAGAAGCAGCTTCCCCAGCCACTCAGCAGGGAGTGGGGAGTTGGGGCTCATCCCCGCTGGCTGAAGTCATTGCCTTGTTCCCTCCCACACTCCCTCTGAGTCCCTGCCTCTCCACCTCTGCCCAGAACCCCCTGCTCTGCCTTGGCTGGGCAGATGTCCACTCCTGAGAGCGGCCTGTGGAGGGTGGCTCTTACTTGCAGGTAGAGACGCGCCACTAGGGTGGGGTGCTGGATGAACGTGCCCCAGGGGTGCCCGGTCCTCTGAGTGGACCTGCTGGTGGCTGATGTGATGGTGACAGTGGGTGTGGAGGGACTGCGGGGGAAGGGAGTCAGTGCAGCTGGGGGCAGAGTGGTTGAAGAGTCCAGGGCTGCAGCCCCAAGCCTGGGTCAGAGGGCAAGTGGGAAAGGAGACCTTGGAAGGCCCCGCTTGGCAGCCAGCACTGCTCTCAGGCATGTCTGAGGCCAGTGGACCCCTTCCACCCAAGTTCCTCAAAGGGCCAGCTTGGCCTTGAGGCAGCCTCAGTGGGTCCTGGCCTCTGCCTTTATAGCACACAGCTGGGCGACTGTGAGGCCCGCTTGGACCCTCAGCTGACTCCGGCCCAGCCGTGTGGAAGGAACAGGCCTGCAGTGCCAGATGATCGTGCAGGCTCCCTCCGCCCAGAAACTCGGCTGTGCTCCGGGGAGTTTGCTGTGAGCTAAGTTTTCCTCAGGGGACTGTCTTCCAGAGGTGCCAGGCAGGTTTAGGATCTCAGGGCCACAGCCTCTCACGGGCCTGCCTGGTGGGCGGGATTTTCACAGCAGGGCCCAGAGCAGAACCCTCCTGGACCTAACGGCAGGTGCCCTGCAGTTTGCAGCCACGGGGGGTAGGGGTCAAGGGCAGAGAAGAGGCCCGCCCAGGAGCAAGAGAAGCAGCCCTTGGGCAGGTTTCCTTGTTTGGTTTGAGGGATCTTGAACGGCCTGTCTACCCAGATGGACAACTGAAGTTTTACATGAAAGCAGGTGTCAGGAGCAGCAACGGTGGCCTCTGACTCCTGCCTTTACTTTGCCTGTGAAGTGGAGGGGGCTGAGGGCAGCCAAAGGGAGCTTGCACGCAGCCTCTCGTCTGAGGCAGTCCTCAGGAGGAGAGGGCAAGATTATTATGCCTGTTCTACAGAAGGCTCAGGAGGCCTGCTCGGTGGGCTGGTGACCCTTCCCTGGCACTATGCTGCCCCTCTAGCCATGTGCAACCAGGAGGGTTTAGGGGTCAGATCCTTCTCCCCAGAACACCCATCAACAGCAGATAACGCTCTCCAAAGACTCACAGGCCAGGACCGTCACCTGCTCACGTTCCCCAGGAGGGAGTGTGGTGTGGTGCAGTGGCAAGAGCAGGACGGTGTGATGGTGGGCCAGCCACTACCTCTCTGAGCCTCAGTTTCCTCATCTGTAACACTGAACGGCACCCTTGCAGGTTGCTGGCAATACTAAATATGTCTAGGGACACAAAGACTTAGCCCAGAGGCTGTTCAACAGAGGGGCAGCCTTGTTGCAGATTCCTGATGGCTGCCCTGGGGAGTCAGTGAAGGACAGGTTGGATGACAGCCTCGGACTGAGGAAGGCAGGGCTTACCGCCTGTGCACAGACCTCTGCGCTTCAGTGGGGACCCTCAGCACTGGTGCACCCCTCCGTGGCTTCCTGGAGCCGGGGCCAGGGCTGGGGTGGCTAAAGTCGTGACTGCCCTGTCTCTCTCTGGCCTGTGAGCTGGTCGGGCCTCCTGGAGGAGTCCAGATTGCAGTACCTGGCCAGCCTCTGAAAGGTGCTGCTTTACCCTGCTGGTTCTCTCTCTTACAGCATCAGCCCACCTACGACCTGACCAAGGTTAGGCAGGCCCCTGGCTTCTCGCCTCACTGCCTGGGACTTGCCATCAAGGCGGTATTCCTCACTGGTATTCTGAGTGCCCCGGTAAAAGGCTAGCGCCAGGGGAAGGAGAAGATGGAAGGAATGGAATATCATGGAGCCCTTGCCTCCTGCATACACATGGCCAGGGGCCGCACGTCAAGCACCGCATCTAAGCTGCTTCAGAGTATAGGCTACAATGCCCTTTTTGCAAAACAGAAAACTGAGGCTCAGAGATGTGAGGTGACTCTGGTGTGATGACAGAGGAATGGAACCCAGAGCTGGAGAGGCAGGAAAGAGAACCGTTACCAAAACTGGAAAGAGAAGTCACTGTTAAAATTCCACCCAAGTGCCCCTGCTCTAAGAATAAAGATCCTGGATCCCAAGACCCAGCCCAGCAGAGCAACGTAAAAGCGGCCTGGCTTCCTTGGGACAGACCAGGACATCTCACTGCAGGAGGTCCTGAGTCTGGCTCCTCTGCGATCATACTCAGCTGCTCGCACTGGGTCTGTAGCCACCACCTGGCCTGCCCTGGGTTGGAGCCAGGTAGACAGAAGCCCTGAGGGAGGTGAGGATGGCCTCAAGGCATGGGCAGCAAGGAGGAGTGGGCCATGGCCTCCCAGGTGGGTGAGGGGAGAGGGAACCAGTGGGCAGGGTGACCGAAAAGCGCCAGTTTCATCTGTTTCTATACACTGGGGTTCTTCCAAAGAAAGCAGTTGAAAAAAAGCCAGTATGGTGAAAAAAAGATGCCCTGGGCTCTTTGGGGTGCCTTACATTTGTGGCTACAGCAGACAATCAGTGTTATCACTCCAGGGCCAGCCAGGACCAGCAAGCACATCAGAAAGTGGGCATACGAGAGGGGTGATTAGGAGGCAGGGGGCAATGAGGTCACATTCTGAAGGGCTTTGGGACCCACTAGGACCAAATCTTGACAGGCCAAGAAAACTAGGAAAACGTTGAGGCAGGACAGGGAGGGGCTGGGGGCAGGGAGGGGCTGGGGAACATGGTCCCTTAGATGAGGTAGGGGCCCAGAACGAGCATGTCGGGGTCAAGGGTGCCCAGGCCCCAGCAGGACGGGGCAGAGTGTGAGGAGCAGTGGGGCAGGGCCACCTTCTATCTGTGGGGCTCATTCCCCCCATCCCCCCTGAGTATGCCCCATCTAGGTGGAAAAGCTGCCGTGGCACGGGGGAACCTTCTGCTTTGCTGCAGGGTAGGGGCTGACCATGTGGGAGTTGCCCGGGCCCTGGAAGTTGGTGCAGGTTTGGGGATGTTGAGTCACGGGGAGACTTGGGAGGGCCCTGCCACAAACCAGGTGGCATTCTACACAAAGCCTGAGAACTGGGCAAACCCCTGGGAATCACCCTTTGATGCTTCTACAAGTCACTCTGATGAAGCACTTGCCCAGGTGTCACCGTCCCAGCAGGTCCTTCTCACAGACCCCAGAGGCTGATGGACTAGGAATTGCTTTTCTACTTTACAGCCCTGAGAGGGGAAGGGGTTTACCAAGGCCATCCAGGGGCAAATGTCAGGGGAGGCCAGGTCCCAATGTGCCATTCACTGACCCCCATGCCCAGCCCCTTGGTCCAAATGTGGATACCCCCCCCCACCCAGGGAAGCCCCACACACCTGCCTCTGAAGAGCTGCACAACTCTAGCTATTCCCCTCACCTCCCTGGCCGGGCCACCTCTACCAGGAGACCACGAGGGCACCGTCTCCCTCCAGGTTGTAGGGGTCATCCCCACAGGCCTGTCTGGCCACATCACCTCTCTGTAACACCGTTCTGTGCTCCCCCAGCCCTCTGGCCTGCAGCTGCATTGTCACCCTCCTATCCGTGCTGCCCCAGCTTCAGCCCACTGGGCTCTGCTGGATGCACCCTCCTAAACCGTGGTCCACTGCAAGTTCTCTAAACCCAACAGCTGGGCTGAAGCCCATACTTCCTGGTAGGTCTCTCTGACCCTACTGCTCACATTAGCAGGAACCTCCTCCCCATCGGTAGTCCTACGTCACAGAACCCACCCTCAGAGCCTGGGGAGGGCGTGCCCACGCTGACAGGTCTCTAAGGGAGCAGAGCACGTCCCCAGTTCCCAGTACCCTGTCCTCGCCCCTACCCTCACTTCTGGAGGCTAAGAAAGTGGCATTCAGAAGCATGCCCTTTGTGAGCTGTGCCCATGGAGGTGAAGTCTCCCATGGCATTTACACTTTATGAGACATGCCTACAGACTGGCTGAAATCAGACTCAAATTTCACCCAAGGCCAGAGAGAGGGGAAAGCTACAGGCCTCAGGCTCCAAAGGAAATCAAGGGACTTACAGGTGAGTGTTCTGGGCCCTCTCAGGGCAGGTGCTAGACTACTCTCTCCAGCCAGGCTTGGTCCCCAAAAGTGTGAGGGCCCAGGCATCAGGAACCCTGGTTCTGCCCAAAGCATAGGGTGGCTGTGGGTGGGTCATAGCCTCTCTAAGCCTCAGTTTCTCAATCTGGGGCCAGCCAATGTCCTGGCCCTCTACTTTTCTCTAATAAGGTCTGCCTGGCCCCCTGCCTCCACCCATACTCTACCCCACAACACAGCTGAGTCAGCATGACCCACCTCCTTCTACCAGCCTGCTATGTGTGTGTGTGTGACTGACTGAGGGCAGGAGCTCAGGGCCTTAGCCAGGGGCCCCAGCAGACCAGAGACCAGTCACAGTTGGGACCAGTTCAGAGATAGGGTAAAACCTAACCACGCTGGTTCTTCCTGAACGAGAGCCCAGTGCCTGGAGCTCAGCCCTGTGGGCAGGGAGGCCTGTGTCTGCCCAGGCCCCAAGGTCCATCTACCCTCTCCCTCTGGCCGGGCCTCCTGCTGAGCGCCTGGCCTGGACAACTGCCCCGTGTCACACCTCCCTCGCCTCAGATCTATCTGAGCCCCTTCCCACTGCCAGGTTCATTTGGGCTCCAGGGCCTGCCCGTTCTCTTCCAGCTGGACACCTGGATACCTGCCTGCATGAAGAGTGAGCAGTGAGGCCCACCCATCCCTAGGCATCTCCTCCAGGAAGCTCTGATTCATGCTGAGCCAACCAGCCTTCCCTGTTCTCTTGCTCTGGGCAAGGCCCTGAGCTGTGCCCCAAGAGGCCATCAGAGGTGGCAAAGACTTGGTCTCTGCTCCCAGTCAGGGGGTCCCAGGCTTGTGACAAAATGGAGTGCTGGTGGAACAGGGAAGAGCAGTGGGCTGGGGGTGTCAAGGAAGGTCCAGCTAGGTCTGGATGAGTCTTTGCCAGGTAGAACTGTCCAAGATGGCACCTGGGTAAAGAGTGGTGGGTGGCATGACCCACTGAGGCAGGAAGCCTGGGACAGGCAGAGGGTGGCTTCCAGGAGGTGACTGAACGTGTGAGTCTGGAATTAGGGGTCGGGGAAGGTGGCCTGGGACACAGGTTGGTGAAATCAGGGGAGATCCAGGGCCCCTGGAGATGGTGGCTGCAGAAAAGAGGCGGCAGGTGGGCAGCCCCTGGGTGGCCAGAGAAACTGGGGGCTGGGGGAGAAGGAGTGTGTGTGGTGAGAGGAGACGTGACATTGGCTGGGCCTCTCAGCATGGCTGTGCGGTTAAATGAGGCTGGGGCAGCATGGGGCTCAGTCTGCGCCACCAAACGTCAGCGATTACTATAATCGCCCCATTCTCCCTGTTGTTCCTGGTCTTCCAGGTCCCAGCCCCTCTTTCTCCCTTCCAAGAACTCCAATGGCTCCCCTTACTGAGCCCTGTCCTGTGTGCCAGGCCCCAGGCACATACATCACAGCACGTCCTCCTTTCCCTCACGTCCACCTCCTCTGAGCCTGGCCAGGAGAATGGAGCATGCCCATTCCCCGAAGGGAAACCTGGGCTCAGAGGAGGAGAGGTCAGGGAGATGGGCAGGTGCCAGCTGTGGGAGTGCAGGGACAGAACTTCCTAGCTATCCTTCTGTGCCTCAGTTTCCTCTCTGTAAAATGGGAATTTCAGTGCCACTCTCAGGGTGGCTGTGATGTGAGTGAAGGCGGGGAGCAGTGCAAGGCCCAGAGGGGCTAAGGGTTAACCCTTGCTGTGCTCACTGGGCCTGGAGCTCTGCTCTGTTGAACTCAGGGGCCCCTGGAACGGGCTGGCTGCAAGTCTGCTGTCCAGCACCTTCAGGAGGGAAGAGTCCACCTGGAATGGCTGCTGAGCTACATATCCGAGCCCTGTGCCGACCTCAGGCCTGCCCTGCTCCTGCCTCAGGGCCCTGGACTGGGGCTTCGCAGGTCTCTGCCTGTGGCCCGGACTTGGCTCATGATTGCATGGCCTGGGGTGCGCCTCTGCTCTTCTCAGGGCCTCACTTCTTCCTCTGTAAGTGGAGAGAGCTGCCTGATAGGGCGGTGGGAGGACTCACTGCACAGGGCTGACTGGAAAGCACCTTGCAAACTGTAAAGTGGTGTCACTATTGGTGAGGAGCAACAGGCTGCCAGAGGAAGTGGCCTCAGTGCACTGAGACCCTGAGGAAGCAGGGGATGATCACGGCTGGGGGGACTTAAGGGGACGGCAGAGGCTGGAAGCCCCCCTGAAGGAGGCAGGGCAGGAGTGGGGCTTCCTGTGCCGTCCGGTCCAGGGTCCAGCACATCCCACACTTCTAGCCTCTGCCCTGTGCTATGACACTGGTGGCCCTGGGGATAAGCCAGTGAAGAGGGCAGAGGTGGGCTCTGCCTCAGTAGGGTTCACAGCAACCGGATGACCCGGGAGGTTCCTCATAGCCCAGGTTTGAATCATCTGTGTTCAGCAGACTAACTCCCTAAAATGTCCAGGTCTTAATCCCCTGTGACCCTATGTGGCAAAAGGAACTTCGCAGATGTGACAAATTAAGGATTGTGAGATGAGAGAGCATCCTGGATTATCTGGGTGGGCCCAGTGTGGTCAGAAGTGTCCTTAAAAGTGGAAGAAGGGGGTCAGAGAAAGAGACGTGGTGACAGAAGCAGGGTCAGAGAGACATATGCTGTTGGCTTTGAAGATGGATGAAGGGCCACGAGCCGAGGAATGTGGGCGCCTCTAGAAGCTGGAAAAGGCAAGGAAATGGATTCACCCCTAGAGCCTCTGAAAAAAATGCAACCTTTGCCGACACCTTGATTTTAGCCCAGTGAATCCCAAGTCAAATTTCTGACCTACAGAATATAATACATTTGTGTTGTTTTAAGGCACCAATACTGTGGTGACTTGTTAACAGCAGCAGCAGGAAACGAAGATGGCATCTACCCTAAGCATACCTGTGGGAGAGGAACTGACTTCAGACCTGGGGTGGGCCAGGTGCCTCGCAGCGTCTCTCCAGTTGCGCTGCGAGTGGGGGCCCGGGGGGCCTGTGGTAAACTCAGCCTAGTACTCAGATGTTTCACACAAGTATGTCAGCCAGATAATGAAACTGATCACTCCAACCCTTAAATCCAAACATTTTAACTGATTTTAATGGGGATCTAAAATTGATGACATATTTTGAGGCTTCTTTAAAGGAAACATAACTGCCTGTTCTCACCTTGTGCTCAGGGACTTGCAGTGATTAGAAACAGCAATGACTGGCTGCAACTGAGACCCCAAGGGTGGGGCAGGGCCACTTGGCCCCGAATAGCCCCAGGCTGAGGCGCTCCAGAGCACCCAGCCCCCCAGCTCTCTGGAGGGTGTTATTCCACCCACACTCTAGACTGACAACAACCGTGTCTACCGCCTGCAGCGCTCCGCTCCTGACCCCTGCGGCCCTGTCCCCTTCTGTGGAGCCAGAATCCCGACTGCAGCCTCCTGAGCCACTGCAGGCCTTGAGCGCCTGAGTGACCACTTTACCCCTCGGAGCCCCATGTCCTCCCTGTGCTTTACAGAGACAGCCTTCTCTACCTCCCCATGCCAACCGGGCTGGAGCCTCCCAGGGCCCCAGGAAAGCAGCCAGTGCCATAATTAGTGGGGGCGACACTGCAGGATTTCAGTTAGTGCTTGTGCTCGTGGTTCCAAACTCGGGAACCAAACACCAGCTCTTGGGTAAACAAGGAGCAGGCAGGTTCTAAGAGAGGAGCAGAGAGGCTCAAATGAGGAAAAGGGCCCAGGTTTCAGTTCATACATCTTGGTTCCTGGCTCGCGGCCGTGTTAAGAGGTGAGGCTGCTGGCAGATGTCTAAGGAACCTGTGCCCTTTGTGGTCTGGGCACAAACTATTTCTGAAATAATTCTGAGTCAAATGGCCTATAATAGCACAAGGCACCTAACTATTCCTCCACTTGGGGGAAGGTAAACTGGAGCACGAAGCCACTTACCCTCCCTGAGAAAGAGAAGGGGTCTCACCCCGAGCCTAGGGCCAGCCTATTGCCGACGTGTGGTCATCATGGAGAGTGGTAATGGGCACGGCTCATGGAACTCCACGGGGCTGGAAGGGCTGCCCTGCAGCCACTCACCTCTGGAGAGGAGAGGGGGCGCTCTCTCAGGCCTTTCCTGCCCACCCTGACAAGCCCCATCAACACAGGGGATAACTGGCGTCCCACGGCTGACAGACATGGGCCAGGCCATCTCAGCCACCAGGGGACTGTAGCACGTGTCCCCTGCTCTGGCGGAACCCTGCCCGTGACTACACGGCACTGCTCTCATCAGATCATTCCGGGCATGCCGGTACCCCAGACGTCTCTCACAACAGTCGTTGGTCCTGGTTCTCTCAGGAGGAGCTGGCCAGCGCAGGAGTCAAGTGCACAGACTCTGGAGCCGGGCGGCCCAGGGTCTGACCTTGCTGGGAAACTCCAGCATCTCACCTTCCTCTTCTGCTACTGGGCCAAAGAACGAGGCCCTCCCCCCTCTGCCTGATCTGCCCCCGTCCCCTCCCAGGACCTAAAACAGGGCTCAAGCGGCCCATCGGTCCCAGGATCCAGTGGGATAAACTGCCTGTGCTCCCTCTCACAGGCCAATGACACTGACCCAACTCTGATTCCCTTCACCATCCAGGCTGCTCTCTCCATGCAGGGGCTGGGCTCTGAGCGCAACGCCCCAGGTGTGATCTGACCGGCACAGCACAGGATGGATATCGTCATCTCCCTTGTTCTCCATTCCCTGCCTATATTAATACAGCCTGGGAGCAGCCAGGCCTCACTGGGGCTACTAGTTAGGGCTTGAAGGCCTAAGTCTGTATCACACGGGCTGCTCTCAGAGGAGACAGGTACTAAGAATTATGAGCTCCTGAGGGAGGGCTCACCTGTGCTCTAGATAGTGCCTTTTACAGAAGCCTCTGAGGATGGTTACCAAGTTCTGGGTGTGGAGCCTTGGCTATTGGCTCTTGTCCCCTGTTCTAAGTGTTGTAGGGAGACCAGAGGAGGAGAGTCTCTTCTGTCTGTAGGCCAGGACAGGCTCTAAGGGGGTGTGGTGGGGATTTCTATAATCAGAAAGGTGGGAATGCAGGGGGCCACGCCTGGGCTCCTTTGAGGTCCATATGAGGACCACGAAGCTAGGTGACCTCTCTGGGATGTTCAGGCTCTGACTTCCATGGTCTTGTGACCCCGACAGTTAAGACGGTACACACAGCCACGACCTCTGGGCTAAGCTCAGCTATACAGGGTATTGTATAACCTTGGGCAAGCCAGGGCACCCCAATGAACCTCAGTTTCCTCCTCTGAGACAGGGGAAAGGCACTGCCTGGCCCCTCACTTCCCAAACCTGGTGCGAGCTTATTAGAATGCCACAAAGAAGGCTGTGACAATCCCAGGCAACCCTACTCCAGAGGTACTCCAGAGGCCTGGGCAGTTGCCGCCAGCCTTGGCCAGCAACCCCAGAACTGTGGGCCGACTGAGGGAGAGAAGAATGAATGAGTGAGGGAGCAGACCTACTTTTCTGTTCTGCAGCCTGAGTGCAGGTGCAGAGCAGACATTTTCTCCTCCTCCTTCCTTTTTCTGCACACTGCCCAGGCTCAGCCATGCCAGCAGGCCTCCTGAGGCACCCTGAGTGGCACCAGGTGTTTCTGGGCGTACCTTCCTAGAGTCTAGATCCAGCCCAGGGACAGTGCTCAGAGCATAGCCAACCTCACACAGACCCACCCAAAGCAAGCGGGTGCCCAAGGAGGGACCATGGAAAAGTGGGCCAAGGCTGTAGCCCAGCAAGCTCAGGCCAGGGTCATTCATGGAGTTGGGGAGCCTTGGGGCCACAAGGGGCTGAGTGAGTCCTGCTTTCACCTGGGCCCGTGAGATGACCTTAACTAGTCTTCCCCACTCTGGGTAGCAGACTTCCCAACTATAAAGTGAGCAGGAAGGATTGGACATCCCTGAGACCCCCAAGCCCCAACCTAGAAGTGGCTTTTTTTCCCTGGATGTGGCTTTTCTCCTAGGTGTGGAGACGGACAAGGCACGTTCCACCTGAATTCCTGTTCTACACTGAGGCCCTCCTTTGCTTCTGTGTCTCAGTGCTGCTGGGCTGATCCTGCGATCCTAACTGCCAGTGTGGGTGTTCCCGCAAGCAGAGGAGGTTCACAGCCACATGCAGAGGCCACCTGACATGGCTCTGGGTTCTCTGCTACAAATACACAAAGAAATACATGTGTTTGATGAAGGGCAAAAACTTTAAAAAGGAAAAAGTGAGTTCACATCCGGAGTGCAGCCCCCCACACTCACACATGGCATGTGTGACCGCACACACAGGGACATACAGACACACACTACATGCCAGCACACACACTCACAGCCCGATACACCAGCACATACAAACTCAGATGTCCCACAACCAGGACACACCACACACACACACACACAGACACACACACAGACACACACACGAACAAAGGTGCAAGAACAACAAAGGAAGTGGAAGAAAAGTGTTACCCATGAGTAGCCGCCGTTTCACCCGCTTGTCCACATCAGCTACTGACGTGGCATTGAACTGAGAGCGCTCAATTGCAGCCTCATCCTTCTCTAAAACACAAGTAAGGGACAAACACGGAGCCGGTGGTTAATGAGAGCCCACTTCCCGCCGCCCAAGACAGTCAGCCTCTCGGCGTGGCGCACACAAAGCCAACACAGCATGCTGGGCCAGCGTGGTGTCCTCGCCAAGGGGCTAATCCCAGGAACCTCCAAGGTGGGCGTGTTCAGGGCAGAGCAAAGAGGCAGCAGGGTGGGAGGGGGATGCAGAAAAGGGGATGACCACAAAAAGACACAGATGGGACACAGGGCCCATCTGCAAGCAAATAGAGGAGGCGGCTGAGGTCAGAGTGGACCATCTGCAGAGGGCCACAGAAGCAGACAGCCCCACCTTGGTGCTCAGGAAGACATAAGCCATTACAGACACCCCCGGCTCAAGCTGGAGAGGCAGGCACAGGACAAGGCACAGGACAAGGGGACAGGGCTGCGAGGTCCGGTGATGGATGCGCCTGGACGGCAAATGCCCTGTCTCAAGGGCGTGACAGTGTGTCAAACACTCATGCAAATTAAGAACAAACATATGAAGGAACAAAAGCACACACACAACAGTGGAACCCATCAGACAGACACAGAAAAACCAGGGATCGATTTGGGCAGCGCTGGTTGCCTGCTTGTCTATAGAGGACCAGAGCTAGACATTCAAGTGCTCAACGAGGGGTTGCAAAGAGGGGTCAGTCTGTTGAGGAGCGTGCAGAGGGAGACGGCCAGGCAGGCTGGGGAACGTTCTGACCGCTCGGCACGAAGCCACGCCAAGAAGCTTCTTGAGGAGGAGTGCGTGAGGTTAGCTGGTTGTGTATCTTGCTCCGTGGGAGGTGTGTGGAACCTCAGGAGGAGTGAGCAAAGTCAGATGAAGGGTCTCCTGGCCAGCAGGGAGCAACAGCTCAGGAGCTGGTCTGGTCTGGGAAAGGATTCTCAGGGGGGTGGGAGGGAAGTTACATTAGAAAGTAGAGCCAAGCAGGGACCTTCACATGCAGCAGACACTAAAAGATAAAAAACAAGGAAGGATGAGTCAGGTGGACAAAGACAAGATGTGTTAGACGAGGCTGGGGGGGTGGTCTGGCCCAGCAGCTGTTTGCGCTGGCCCATGGCCGGCAGAGGTGGCCCCACTGCAGAGGCAAACACTGAGGGGGACCCCAGCAGACAAGACAGGAAGGGGCTGGTGGGCCTGGGAGAGCCCCCATCAGGACAGCGGAGACAGGCAGAGAGGCGGGACAGGAGGTTCTAGATGGGATCAGGCTGCAATAGAGACACTGGTCTGAGATCGGGTTTTGCTTTGAATTTTTTTTTCGGTTGTTTGGTTTGGTTTGGCTTTTGGCTCTGAAAATAATTAATGAACGTCAGTTATCAGACAAGACAGGCAATCAGGGACCATCACCAGAAAAGCAGGAGGAATGAGATAAAATGAAACCAAAAACGGCTGTCTGAGAGGAGAGACCACACAGAGGAAGGGAGAACCAGGCAGGCAGCAGCTGGGATGACAGCCCTGGACCAGGAGGGGACCGCTGGGGCCCCGCCCGGCGCCTCTGCCTGCCTCCCAGGACACGAGGGAGCAGAGTCACAGGGGACAGGACGCAGCAGCAAACTCTGGGCCTCATGGCTTTGCTCGCTTGCCAACCCCTTTTCTGTTACTTGAAAATCCCTCAAGAAATATCTTCTGAGTTGATAATAAGAAATGGGGCCTTTTGTTTTCTTTTTAATAAATATGATAACTGACCTGTGGATTTCTAAAGTTTTCCAGCGTTAAAGAGAAAGAAGAGGATGAACTCTGGGCACCAACTTTGAAATCCCTCTTTTTCTCAGTTAAAAAATTTGCCTGTATTTTTGAGTGGGCAAAAAACCTACTCGTGAGTATAGCATGAGATAATCACAAATATTCAAGCTTCCCCTTGGAAATAAGGACCAGGAGGAAGGAGGTATCGAGACTCCATGTAACAGGTGAGGTGACGGGAGAGGGCATCGCTGAGCAGAATGAACTCCAGGAGGGAGAGGAAGTCTGGTGAGAACCCCGTTAGCTCAGGAATGGAAAGCAGTTAACAACCCAGAGCCCCCCAGGACCCACACCAGCCCACGTCCCCTGGTGTTCTAGACAACGAAGACCGAAGGCAGTTTTCTGAGGAAAGCTCCTGGTTTTCCAGATTGCTGCGGGCAGCGCATGTCAGGAATGGGGCCGTTAGGCAGGTTAAATGCATCTGACTGTGTTTCCGTATTAGGGGAGGAAACACCTGTGCTTCAGGAACAGAAGCAGCCCTCCTTAGGCACACACACCTTCCTCCCCGCCATGGACCACGTGCCTGCAACCACCCCCGACGCCAAGGACCAAGACCCACAGCAAACCTGTAGTGACACAAAGCAGAGGCCCTTGGTCCTGGTGGCTGAGCGACCCTGACTAAGTCTCCACAGAAAGCTTCCCTTGGGAATGCCTGCCAGCCCCTTTAGTACTGCAAGGCGTTCCTATTCTGTTTCCCTTAAGCTTCCTTCTTGGAAACGGGGACACGGTGGGGTGCTGGCTGATGTGAAGGCCACATGGTACACCCCACGGTGGGCTGGGTGGCACAAGAGCGCTCGTGCATGGCAAGGGCGCCAACTTACCAATGCATGTCCGGCCATCTGAGTGGAGGGCGTACTTCTGGTGGCAGCCACACATGGGGCCTGTGTCCGTGTCCTCACAGCTGTGCTGGCAGCCTCCGTTTCCATAGTTACAGGTTACTAGTTAGGCCCAAAGTGTACATACGTGTGTATAAACAGAACGATAACAAAAACAATTAGCTTATTGGTGTTGGTTGTGTCTTGTAAGGGATGGGGGAGGGAAGTGAGGGCACAAGATAGTCAGTGACTAGACACACATCTCCCGAGACTTCAGCCCCTCGAGGTCTTGGGTGGAACTGCTCCCTCCCTAGAGGTGAACTGGGGTGGGAAAGAGAATGGACTTTGAGTCATCTGGGCTTCAAGCAGACAGCTGATGACTCAGATGGCATTAGTTGAAGAAAGGGATAAGCTGGACAATTTTAACCTTCCTAGATTGCAAAAGACACTTTAAAATAGCCTGTCTCGGTGCGGCAAATGTCTGTTAATACCCAGTATAGTTAGTAAGGTAAGGGGAGGGCGGGGGCCCGTGGTGAGAGGGGACCCTCGTTTCCTCAGTTCTTGCAGAGCTTTCTTTCCTCTGCTGACGTCCTGTGGTGTGAGGAAGGACATCCCCACGGATGTCCATTCTCTCCAAGTCCCAGCTGCCATCTCAAACTCTATCCCCTCAAAGCCCTAATCCTCCCTAGGCCATGTCCAAACAGACAGAACTTATGCAAATTCATGTCATCTGAGGAGCAGTTTTGAAAATGACCTTTTATTTCAGCATGTTACACAGTTTGTGATGCCTATGGCCTGGAGGAGCTGGTGCCGGTCAGCCCAGAATCTTAAGATGTTTCGCAGCATCAGCAACCTGGGTCGGCCGAAATAGGGCTGAACAAAAAGGAGCCAGTCTGAAGTAGGAAAAATGATAAGTTCAAGTTTATTTAAAAGGAAAGACACTGTCATCACTTTCCAGGCAAGGGCTATCCCTAAGGGAGATGCCCGATCTCTGCAGGAGGGGTTATCGCAGGCCCTGCTCTACTCCATAAGACAACCGAGAGCCTGTCATCTGTATGCAAATGGCGCATCAGGGCCTCGCGGACAGGGCGTCCTCTTGGATAACAGCCTTTGTCCAGAATTCTATCTACTCTCTTGATTTCCTGGCAAAACTTTAATAACAATCCAATATGCAAAAATAAATCTCAGAGCAACCACAGTCAGAGGGGCTGAGAATTCCAAATTGGCAGAGTCTGAATTAATGACGCTCTAGCAGGTTGACCCATGAGCAGGGCTTGTACCAGAGGGAAGTCATTTGGTGGCAACTCCCTGGTGAATGATTCCAAGCATTTCAGAACTGAGTTCCGCAGCTGCATTTCCCAGGAACGTCTCCTTTCACCCAGAGAGCAGCAGGGAGCCTCCAGGGGCACTGTGCGGAGTGACGGTGGCCCTGTCAGCCTGGATACATGCCGTCTCCCTGCCAGCTGAGGAGCAAGGACATAAAGAGAATGGTTCCTGCTCAGTGTCCCAGATGCCGTCCTCGGCAGACAGAGGCTCTAACGGGCTGCCTCTTTCACAGGGAGCTAACGACTGTCCGAAGGAGGGCCTGAACATCCAGGGTGAAATTTCAAGGACCTGCAGAACTCCTTCAAGAAACACAAATGGGGCTTTGAGCACAAAGCCTTCGGCCCCTTCTCCACAGAAGCATCTCTTTTCTTAGCATTCCTGGGAGCCTGGCAGATGGGAGTTCACACTCATCTCTGAAATGGGAAGGGCCCCAGGGAAGCCAAGGGTTCCAGGGGCTGCCGCTTAGCATGGATCTCAGGTGAGGGGAGAGACCCAGGCAGACCCCTGCCTTGGGCTGGCTGCCACGTGCCTTTCCAGACTGAGAAAAGCCCCATTTCAGAGTGGGCAGGGGTGGAGCCGGTGAGGAGGTAGTGAGAATGTTCCAGACAGTTCTTCCAAAGCTCTGGGTTCCAGGAGATGGGCTGTGCCTGCAAGCGACTCTGAGGACACACCTGTCTGACGCAACTCAAGGGAGGGCCATGCTCAGGGTCCCTCACTCCCTCCACATAGGTGTTTGTGCTCTCATGGCCCCCCGAGGGCAGAGCATGCCAGCACCTGGAAAGCCTGCAGCTTGTAGGCTCTGTGGAAACAGAAATAAACATCTGAGCCCCAAGCTCTGGGAGGACCAAGAGAAGGATGGAGAAACCTCCTCTGGCCCTGGACTAGCCCTGGGCTCTGGAGGGATGAGAGACTTTAGGGCAGAGTCCCTGTGGTCCCGCTGGTCCAGGGCGGCTGGCAGGGCCAGGCCTCAGCTCCCAGCCCAAGTCCAGATGCAGAACTTCCTGTACCTCCAGCGCCCGTAAAGGTTAGAATGAAAGTCTCAGGGCTAATGTTCTACTAAGCCCAGCACACTGACCACACAGAAGGAACCGGAGCTGACTGGCCGGACAGTTATCTGTGCAAGCCCTTCACAGGAGCACTGCGGGGCCAAGATTGGCAGCAGACTCTCCGCACGCCTTGGCAGTACCCAGCGCCTAGCGAGGAGGGTGGGGCTGCTGTTTCTCACTCCAGCAAACGTCCAGGCTTAGCTCTTCTTTGTCCGGGTGTCTTACCACTCACGGAGCGCCGCCTGTTGCTGACCTCTCAGACCGTGTCGGCCCCTCAGGAGATGCTCTCTGAACAAACTGTCCCCTTGTAGCACTTGTCCCAGACAGAATTAAAGAAGCAGGTGGCGAGTCAGTCAGTCCAGCCACATTCCACGGCACGGCTTGAAGCCCTCTTCCCAGCACCCAGCTCAGGGCTTGGCCAAAGCAGGTATCAGCTAGTCTGACTAAAGGGAAGCATCTTTCTTCTGGCCGAGCCTGTCAATGAGCCTGCCCACTTCACATATGCTTGTCCTTGGCCTTTGTCCTGAGGAAGCTTCCCAACAGGGAGGACTGGGAAAGCTGGAATTAATCATTTTCTGTTCTGAAAGTTGCCAGGTGGCAGAAGGTTTCTCTGGAGCTAAAGGAATCCTCCTGGTATAGAGGAGAGGAGGCCTGGCTGGAGTCCTGGGGCTGGGGCTGGGCATTTCTTGGTCAGGACTGTCCCTGTTTGGTCCTGCCCTTGGTGACAGCATACATGTTTCTCTTTGCTATCCCAGAGGAAAGACCAGGAGCAAAGATGAAGGCTGCCTTACATCCTGGACCATACCCGGGCAGAAGGAAGTGTCTTCACTGTGGGGAAGGGACAAATCCTGAGTGGGGCTGCAGCAGGAGCTCCTGGGAGACAGGGACTGCGTCTGATGCACGTGAGTCCTCAAGGCCTTGGAGACAGTTTGAGGAGTCATGAGTTGGGAAAGGTGTGGCGAGTTACCCAAAGAAGAGCTGATGACAACTGAATCACAATGACTAAGGAAGGTGGACCAACAAGGGCCAGCTGTCTCCAGCGAATGAAGGATGGAAAGAAAGGCCATTTTCTTTATGAGAGCTGGTCAGCCTCAGTCTTCCGTTTCAATAGCTGGGTTGGGACCACTTTCTCTATTGAGAGTTGAACTGGACTCCTCCAAACCATTTCCTGCATCAGAAAGTGGGCCTGGCATGAAGCACTTTCTCTGATAGAGATGGGCAGTACTCACAGCAGCCTCCCTCAGCTCTTTGCAGACACAGGGCAAACATTACATCAATCTGCGTATCCTGGCTGCACTGGCCAGAGGCCACATCCCTCATCTCCCTACACAGCTGTTGGGAGGCTGCGCTGGGTCTGAAGCTTCTGAGGACTAGCTGAGTGTGTTTGGCTCCTGTCCTACTTGGTTTGCTGACTCCCATTCCTCCTGGGGAGCTGGGTGACCATGCGAAGAGGTGCATTTCACTCGAGTCCCATAGGCTGACCTCCAAGCAGGTCCTGAAGTGGTATCTTTGGCCAGAGGCCTCACTGAACATAGATCTTCCAGGATATCACCATTTACAGTGAGCCCTGCAGGGGTAGACTGACAGTTCTGACCTTTGATCCTGGAAATAAAGTCAGCACAGCCCAGACCGGGACACCACAGAACCAAGCTCCTTTTCTTCTTTATACCATCCTGTTACCAAGGGCTGCCCTGGACCATCAAAAAACCCATAGTCCCTGCATTCCCACTAGAGAGCTTAAGCTCAGGGCCAATGAGTCTCTGGGGTTGGGGGAAGGAAGGGGTTCCAATAAGCACTGGCGGGGCTATCACATGGGACCCTACATAAGATCCAGCCCAGCTCTGGGGCCGTGGTGGTTGGTGGTGTTATGCTGGGTGGGGAAAACCCCAAGCCTGGGGTTCACAGGCCCCATCCCTTGTGCCTCCCCAGCCTCCTTCAGGGGCCCTGCCCTTCTTTCCACCTCGAGAGGCTGAGCCCTCCCTGGCTGATGTCCAGTACACTGGACAGCCCCCCCCACAAAGCAATGGTAGGAGACGCGTGGGGATGTCTGACCCATTTGCCTCCATCTACCTACGTGTGCAGTCCTTCTGGTTTGGGGCAAGGTCAAAGCCGGGCCTGCAGTCGCAGGCCACCCCACCTTTGGGCGTCTCTCGGCAGATGTGGGCACAGCCATGGTCTTTGTTCATGCAGTTCATACCCTCTGGGAAGAGAGACAGACAAAAGAGAGGTTGGGGGCGAGGGAGAGAGAAAATTTCAGGATGAAAAGAGATAGCAAATGACAGGTCACAATCCAATGGTGTGTTCTTGGGCTGCTGTTAGCACAGATACCACACACATACATGGGTGTGCGCCTTGCCATCCAGATGGAGTTCCCCTATGGGAGAGCCCGAGGACATGGTGCCCAGGGCTAGAGCCAGGCCTTGCTCTGAGAGCTGCACTGTAAATGACCCCTGGGACTCACGGAGGAAACGCTCTTGTCCTGTCAGATTATGGGGCCTGGTCTATGGAAATGCTTTTAGGCCAAGGCTCCAGACAGTTTCCCACTAAAGCAGGTGTGGGTGGCACTGAAACAATTTTCAGTTTGCATAGGAATGCTGCGTGCCCCGTAAGGCAGGCAGAGACTTTTGTTGCTGGCTGGGCCCAGAGAGGAGTGCTGATGGGTCAGGGTGCTGAGTGGGTGGGCTGCAGCCCTGAGCTCACATGCCCTGGCCCACCTCCAGTTGTCATATCCGGAGGCACGGTCAGTCCCACCTAGCCATCTCTGTCAGAGCTGGAAGTCAGGGCAGCAGAGGCTCGTCCTTGCCAGCCCCAGGGCCACCCCCTAAACAGCACATGACCTCCCAGCCGCCAGAGGGGGTCTCAGGATGTATCTGCTCATGGTAGTGCTCCCCAGAACCCACACAACCCTTGTCCCTATGCGCAGAGCCTTGCATGACCTGGCATCAGCCTCCAGCTCCATCTGCATGCCCCTCAGTTCTCACAGAGCACATGCGTCACTGGGCTCCTAATCTTAGCTGGAGATTCCTGCTGGTTGGCAGATGCTACTTTTTAAAGCAAAAATGTTTGCAAACCTCAGGTACCTTCTTCTCTGAGGCCTCATCTGAAAAGGGCAGTCAGTGACTGACCTCTCTGCTGGTTGGGAGACTTCAGGAAGGGGAGATGGCCACAGGGTGCCAGGGCTGGGCCAGCCCACTGCCTGCCGCAGTGCCTCCAGCTGCAGCTGCAGCAAGGCTCTTCCATCGGGAGCCTTGCCCATGTTGGCCTTTCCCGGCAGGCCCTTCCAGCTTGTCCTCCCGCCGGGCTTGGAAGCCCTGTCCTTCTCAAGGCCAGTCGATGCCCTGTCTCCTCTCCTCCCAGAGTCTCCACTGTGGCTCCCAACCCCAGACAGCCACAAGACCCCCTGAACGTTCGGGGGTCCCTTGTCCCCTATGAAGGCCAGTACCCCTTTCAGAGACATCTGCCCAGGGGCCCATGGTGTGCTGAGAGACACCACGAGGACTTGAACCAGGGCCTTGGACTATAAACCCCCGGGTGCCTTGCTGAGTGCAGAGCTGAGCTGCCCATGTGTTTCAAGGGCAGGACTATGGACCATTTGCCTCGGGTCTCTGGAGGCCTGGCCTCCACACCCTGCCCAGTCAGTGAACGCCGAGAATTATGCTGAAACACGTCTGAGGGCACTGGTATGATCGGGGAGAACAAGGGTCCCCTGGGGTGGGCCACTTGGCCCCTGTCCTCAGTCAGCCACAGTTCCCAGGACATCACTCTCCCCCCAACGAAGACCTGACCTCTCCTCCCTGACTGCCTGGAGTGGTTTGGACCTCCTTCAGTTGACCCCAGTTGATGTTTATCTTCCTGGTGATTTGTGAGGAGTTTCCAGAATTTATGAGGTCAGGGGTCAAGTGAGAGGTTGTAGGCCACAAGTCTATCAAGAGGCTAACAGCAGATGAAAGGAAGAGCTGCGGGCTGCCCACATCAGCCCTGAGACCTGACTTCCGTGTCCCACCCGCGAAGGGCCGGCCTTGGACAGAGGGAAGGACTCACAGGCGGCCTCCTTCTCCAGGTGGCTCACTGGCCTCCTGTTCAAGGTGAGGACTAGCTCAATCTTGACCTTGTCCCCTTTAAGCAGGGGCAGGGGGCAACTGAGAATTGACGTTATTTATTTATTTATTTTTACAAGACTGGGTTCAGAACAGCAGAGCAGAAACTTTATTCACTGATCAAGGAATGTGGGAGAAGAGCTTGTGCTCTAAAATGCCTTCTCCGAATTGACATATTTTTAAAAACACAAACACCTGGCAGCTTCAATAAAGATACGAAAAAGTCTGAAGCCTGCACTTTGCTCAGCAGCCTTACCCCTGGTTCCACCTGACTTTACTAGTCTCATTACTCCTTCACCTTGATTTTCTTACTCATTCTAACCAAACTGCTAGACTGACGTGGAGTTATGACCGACTAACCGACAGCTGAATAAGCAAAGCGCTCACTGCCATGGCTCCTCACCGGAAGCTACAAGTTCGTCTGGAGAGGCCAGCGCTTCCCTCTCACTAAAATCCAAGACGCCATGTGTGCGCGTCCGCAGAGTCGGGTGGGAGAAAGAGAGGGCATGCTGAGAGATGTTTAACAAGTGGCGGGGGCGGGGGGGGGGGTTGGGGGGGGGACTGATTTGCAACATTTCCCAATTTCTGTGGGGTGAATACTCCAACCGCGTCTGATTTCAAGCTGCCAGGGAGACACCACTGAAGGTGGAGCTGGGAAGAATGTGCACAAGCCAGCCCCAGCACGTGGCTTTCTTAGAAAGGTCACCGTAAAGAGGCAGACGTGGGCATGAATCTGGCCTTCTTACTAGCTATACGTCTTGGAGAAAACGGCTTCACTTCTTGAGCCTCATCTGTAGAACGGGGATGACAATCTCTGCTTCTCAGAGAGGGAAGTGCCAGATACGGTAGGTATTCAATCACTGAGACCAAATCTTTCTATGTGGGCACTGACTTCTGAAGGCCGGTGCCTTCTCTTGCAGATATGGAGAAAGTGTGGCTCCTCATGGGGCCCTGGCTAGGCCAGACAGAGGCACGCGTTCAGGTCATGAAGACATATTCAGTCTCTCATCAGGTCTGAGAGACTCTTGCCTGGCGAGGACTTGGCCACTGAGTTGTGGCCACCAAGCAGCCTCTCTGACCTCATCAATGGTTACTGTCAATGGTGGGCTGAGTCCAGGGTCACCCCCCCACTCCTTGATCATTTGGTTTTGTTGCTCCCTGCTGCCCACAAATGCACCAAAGGTTGGTGTTCCAGCTTCTTCCCAGCTTCGTCTCTCACCACCTCC
Organism: Equus quagga; assembly: GCF_021613505.1. Lineage (NCBI taxonomy): Eukaryota > Metazoa > Chordata > Mammalia > Perissodactyla > Equidae > Equus > Equus quagga. The sequence goes on along the minus strand of NC_060285.1, from coordinate 6,619,069 downwards.
TATACTCCGTTGGCCTGCAATCCCACAATGCCTGCTGAGCATCCCCCAGAAGTGGCCCATCCACCCCTTGCTTCTCCCGTCTTCTACAAACAAAATCCTAGGCCTCTCTTAAACTCTACCACTTCTACAAAGCTTCCTGACTCTTGGGTTATAGTCCCCATGTCTCCCCTATGCCACCATGCCATGTTAATTTCCCAGGGTTGTCCTGTGGCTGGCACAGGACATTGATGCTGAATAAAGCAGATCTGTGTTTTCTTCCTAAGCTAGGAAGAACCCAAGGGCCCCTGATTAAGCTCAGGCTTATACATGATTAAGAAAGGGAGATTGAATTTCCATTCCCAGCCAAAGAATCACAATTTACAAGAAGCCCTGCTAATCATCACCAACCATAAATTTGTCACTGGGGAACTGATGCGGCCCTGAACCTTGGACACTAGACAGAGTACCAAGCTTTAGAAATCACTGTTTTCTCCAATATGAAGGATTTCCATCAGGTGATCTTTATTTTTGAGAATCTAGACTTTAATAACGAGCCAAGTTGTCCTTGTTGTTTGCGGGCAAAGGATCACTTGGGGGAGTAATCTAGCATTCTAGTTCAAAGTTGAACGGTACTAAGCAGTGAAACCCTGGAGCTGGGAAGGTGGACCCCGGTCCCCACCTGTGATCAGCCCGTTTCAGTGGTCTTTACTTCAGTCCCCGCAACAAGTGTGGGAGAGGAGGGCGAGGCCTCCAGCCTCCACCTAAAGACCTGAGCCCAGGTCATGTTCGCCCTCCTCACTCAAGATCCACACAGGCTCTGAACACTTGGTCCCTCACCCAGCGGCCCCCAGAGACCCCTTTCTCTCTCCAGTGGAGGGAAGGTAGGGTGGGGTCACTGGCAGGTAAGCTTCAGGGCCTCTTTACATTCCTACATTACAGAGGAGCCCCAAAAGCTTCTGTTTAGTGCTATAGCTATTAATATTTACAAACAGGGAAATTTATATTAATTCATTTAAAAATAGAAATTAAAAACTTATTACATGTCAACATTAATATATTTTTTATTAAAAACTACATTTTCCAAAAGAAGGGGCGAGTCAGCTGAGAGAAGAGCCCTTGCAGAGGCAAATGGGGGTGGGTGGGTGGGTATGGATTCTCTTTTTTTGAGGAAGACTGGCCCTGAGTTAACATCCGTGCCCAACTTCCTCTACTTTATATGTGGGACCCCTGCCACAGCATTGCTTGACAAGCGGTACGCAAATCCACGCCCAGGATCCGAACTGGTGAACCCTGGGCTGCTGAAGCGGAATGTGTGACTTAACCACTACGCCACCAGGCCAGTCCTACAGATTCTTGTGTATATGGTTTGAACCCCTGGGTGTGCAGCTGGACCTGAAGTCACAGCCCCTGATTCTCCAGGCACTTGTCACCTTTTGCCTCCACCAGGATGAGGGGTGTCTCTGTTGGCTGTGCCTGCTGCAGACCGGATGCTACGGGGGGTGGTGGACTGGTGGTGATGCTCCAATGGGTGTGCCTCGCTCTCTAAAAGGCTGAATGCCACTGTGTGCCTCCTCCAGGAAGCCCTCCTTGACCTCCATGCCCCAAGGGCCTCTGCATGCCTGTGCTCCCCTTGCCCCCAGCACTGATAGGGTGGCTATGTTGCTCCTCTCTGCTCTCCGTGTGATTCAGGCTGAGCTCTGAGCCTTCTCAGTGGCCTCATTGTCTAATACAGGTCCTGCCTGGGAGGGGACATTTTGTGTCTCTGTAGTGAAGGGAGGGAAAGTGGAATAACCTTGCCCCTCCTCCCATGAGGGTCTGGAGCAGAGGTCTGGGTCTCATACCTGAGCAGCCACTGTCCTGGGAGACAGGCTGATGTGGAACTGGCAGCTGAGAAAAGCAGCCACCAGCAGCCAGACTCATGTGAGCCATGCTCACCCCTGTGTAGCCAAGGCTGGAGTGAGACTAGAGTTCTCTCAGCCTGAGCGCATCCAGAGGCACCTTCTCCCTGAGATGGGTGCTCATCAGAGCATCGCATCGCCATCACATTTTAAAATGACCCCAGCCCCAAAGATGGCCACCACTGCCCAGGCTTGGGCTGGCGGAAGTGCAGTTTCCCCTGTGCTGATGACTCAGCTCCTCGCCAGCGGCAGACATGGGAACTGCAACACTGGCCCCTGCACCTGGGGCAGCACTGGCTTCTGCAGCTTCATGGCTGGCAGAACCACGGATGGTCAGGGCTGGATGGAGCCTATAGTCCCTCTTGTCCATCCATCTTACAGGCAGGGAAAATGAGGTCCTGAGACAGGAGTACCTGTCCCAGATCACATGGCACGACTGGAACCCAGGCTGCTGGGCTTCTTAGCCATGGCTCTCCTACCCTAGGGTCACTGTGCTACACTGACTGGCAGCAAGCATTTCCTGGGGTGAACAGAACTAGGAACCCAGCACAGAGTTAGTGCAATAAACGGTGCCTGTACGATTATCGGTCCTCAGAATTAAAAGCCTATTAAAATTCAAGGCTAATTCAGATGCCACCTCCTCTGTGAAGCTCTTTGGGTAGCCCATCAACAAAGCACACAACCCCTGGCTCCTCTCTGACCTTCCACCAGCTGTCACTGGAAGGCCCTGAGCATGAGGACAGAGCCTCAGCTCACCTGCAGAACCATCAAGTTGGCACATGGCCTCAACTCTGCCCACACACCCTCTAGCCTTTCCAAACAGCGTGAGGTTCCTGAGCAGCCATGATTTATGACTGCCTGGGTCTCCGACCTGCTCACGCGCTTGTCCTCCGAGTCTTTGCTGTCCCTTTGCGGCCACTGCTGGCTTTCGGCCAGGCTGGAGGCCCTGGGGAGGCCCAAGGCCATGGCAGCTGCTCTGTGAAAGGTTGCAGCCCTCAGCTGAGCAAGGTTGCTCTGGCTGCCTCTCAAGCAAGGGGAGAGCGAAAGGGCCAGCCTAGAAGCCGACAGCTCAGTTGAGCACAGAGCGGAGCCTCCTTTGCAAACTCACTTTCTCTGGGCTCAGTCTGAAAGCTCCCCCTCCTCTGGCTGACTGATGCCTTTATCCTTGCTGCACAGCTCAAGCTCTGACCACAGACCAAGCCTCCTGGCTCTCTGTGCTCTTCCCTCCAGTTGGCAAAGTGTGCTGTGGTAGGAGACAGGGGGTCTCTCTGTTCCCTCCCGTGCATGTCTACCAGCAGGAGCTCCTTGAGGCAGGGAACGTGTCTTGTTCCCTGCTGTGTCCTGGTGCCCCGAACCCTGGCTGCACACAGCAGTTGCTCAGTACATCCTACCGAGGGAGTGAACGCAAAGCCACCAGACGAAGAGGCCAGCTCCCAGGCCCATAGGATGGCCGGGCCGTGTGCACACCATCACCAAGGCACCCTGAGGAAGACTGCCACTCACAAGAGGGGCTGGGGCCGGAACCCTCCTTTGCCATACCCAAGCCTCTGGTTGGATGCCTTCTCTGGGTCTGTTTTCTCAGCTGGGAAATGGGGTGTCAGAATCTTTGTCTCTGAGGCTTGCTGTGAAGCTCAAATGAGACAACTATGTAATGTGTGTGGCACAGAGCAGATTCCTAAGATAGCCCAGTTATTAAAACTTTCCACTCTGCTCCCACCTTATTCTGTCTTGTGTTAAACGCTAAGCCATTCTCCCCCGCTAACCGTGGGTAACCTGAGGGGAGACCTGAGCTTTATTCTTTTCTGTATCCTAAGTATCCAGCACAGGGCCTGGCACAGGGTTAGGAATCAGCAAACAGTGGCTGAAAGAAAGAAAGAGAAGAACGAGAGCGAGGAAGAGAGGGAAGGATGGAAGGAGAGAAAGAGGGAGGTAGAAGAAGAGAAGAGAGAAATGAAGGCTCTCCTACCTCAGAACCGATTAAACCCGTGAGGGGGCAAGGCAAGAGAGAGAGAGAATGCTGAAAGCACTACTGTGGCATTCCCTGTTGTGTGCTCTGTGAAACACAGTGCCTCAAGAAGCCTGATGGAGGGACTTCACAGCACACTCCAAAGGCTCTGAGAAGTCCTGCAGTCACTTGTGCGACAGTCCCCTGCCTTCTCACTTAACACAAAGGGGAGCCTCGCTCTAAGCCCTCTGGGTGGCTCTGGGTTATGAGCTTCAGGATGGCCTACGCCAGCTCCTCACCTTACAGATGAGGTCACAGTGGCTCAGGCACTGGGGTGGCGGAGGCCAGGGCAAGTGACAGTACCCGCTCTACCACCTGGAGCTTGGTGTGGCTTCCTCTGTGCCTCAGAGCCTCAGGGGTAGAGGGGATGGCACTCTCTCTCTGCCCTCTCCCAGGGGGGCTGTCCTGAGGGTAGTGAGCTAGCAGGTAGTATTATTGGGACAGCCACGGCCAAGGGCCGCAGGGCCACATGAAGGTTTGAAGGTGAAAGGTGAATCCTAGGGTATGCAAGGTGCTCAGTGTGCGCTTCTGCTCCAGGAGAATGGTCCTGGGCTCCACACTGGGAAGGACTTAAGGGTCTCCCACTCCTCCCCCCAAGCCTGCGGAGTACCCCTGGCCCCACCCCAGCTCCTCTGAGGGAGCCAGGCCCACTCTGCTCAGCTCCGACTGCAGACTGTCTCTACTGCTGCCGGCCCACAGGCTCCTCCAGAGCAGGCTGAGCCCAGAGCAGGCACAGGGAAGGCTTCTGTGAGCTGGTGGAACTGAAGGGCCCTGGCTCGAACTCTGTCCTCCTGTGGCCTCCTGCTTTAAAACCAAGTCTGCCCTTGGGAGCCACACAACAAGAGAGCTGCCCCTGGGCCGGGCGCTGCCTCTCCTTCAGCCTAGCTGCGTGTCCTGATACCGGGGAGCAACCACAGTGCAGAGTTCAGCAGAAAGCCTTGTTCATCTCCCCTCCTTGAGGGGAAATGGGATGTAATTTCAGAGTTGTTCCCAGAAATCCTGGTCTTCAGGGGCCCAGTGCCAGTCAGGCCAGGCTGCCCGCCAGGTTGAATCTAAATTCGATCCAACCCATTCAAATCCAATTACATTCTACAAACCCGAATCCAGTGTCTCCTTGGTGCCCAGGATGGGGCGGGGAGCAATGAGGAGACAGACGCTTTGCTGCCACATCGTCAGGTCCAAATTTGGACTCTGGCACTTGCTGTGTGACCTTGGGCAATCACTTCACCTCTCTAAGCCTGTTTCCACCTGTGTAAAAAGTGAGCTGTTGTAGGCCCTGCCTCCTAGGTGCTCACTCAATGTGCACTCCCCTCCCCCAGCCAGTGAGGCTGGCTAAGGGTGCAGGTAAGGACTCGCAGGACTTCGTCCTGGGCAGGGGAGCCATGGAAAGGCTGTAAAGAGGGCAGTGATGCACTCGTATGTTAGACAGAACTCTGGATGCTGCATGGAAGGCGGCCTGCAGGGCCAAGACTGCAGGCCAGAAGCCGGAGGCTGTTGCTATCACCCTGAGAGGTACAAAGGAGCCTAGATTTGGGATGCATTTAAGAGCTCTTTTCTCTGAATTTCCCAGAAGACATGATGTAGGGACTTGGGCTCTGACCACCCTCTCATTTACTTTAACCTGCACCATAAGTCTGAGAAGTAGGTGTTGCCTACTTCACAAGCAAGCACATGGAGGCTGGATTAGGGTCAAGGGGGAAGACGTGCCAGGGCGACACTGTGTGCTCACGCAGGGATAGGGCCTTGGGCCACATCGTCCTCTCTCAGGTGCCCAGTGCTTCCTCTCGATGGGCTCCCTCCCCAGATCCTTGCCTTCTCTAGGCCCTGTGGCAGGCCCCGGCAGTCCTTCCCACCCCAGGCCTATTTTTCCCAAGGCCTTCTCTCATTTCTGGATACTCCACTAGAGCATGCACAGAGGTAAACGATGGCAGAATCTGCCTGCCTCAAACCAGTGTGCACATCTCATCTTCTGCAAAGCAAAGTTCATGGACGCACCTAAAGCAGGGCAGCAGGAGGTGGGCCCAATCTGTTTTACTTAGGTGTCACCCCGGCCAGGGATAACAAAGCCAGAATGTGTGCCTCCCAAGGGTCGTTGCTATGGTGACTCCATCAATAACATCATTTTCGAATCCATGTCCCTTAAACACACGGAAGGGAAGGCAAGCTGGGAACTGCAGAGCAGGGAGAAAAGAACAATTACCTTTCTCTGCCCTCCCCGCATTGCGGAGGAAGGCATTCCCTCCCCTTCTACCTCATCAATAGAAACTATGGAGCCCAGAACAAGGCTGGAACCTGCGGGATGATGGGACAAGGCCGCTGCCTTCCCCAACCCAGACTCCAGGCAAGGAAAGACAAATATGGGCTCCCAATGTTTGGACAGGGGCTTAAGAAACACCAGAAATGTCCTGCCTCAGGGAAGGCGCAGGAACAGCAGCAGGAGGGGCCTGTGGGAGAGGTGACGGTGACAACAGCCATGCTCCTCTGCCTAGAGCTGCCTGTGTGTCGAGCTGCACCATGTGCTTTAGATACGTTTTCTCACTAGTTCTCCCCACAAACCTGGCAGGGCTGTTCTGGCTGGTATTATCCCCGTCTAACAGATGGGCCTCAAGGCCTGCAGTGGCCCGATGTAACAGAGACTCTCTGCTGTCACCTGCACAGCCTACCCTCCCTTCTCACCTTAGCACCTTTGGGAACATAGTTCCTTCTGCCAGGGACACACTCCCTCCCTCCCTCCTTTGAATGGTGACTTCTGACTAGTCATTTGAGATTCTGTTTGGATGTCACCTCTTTTAGGAAGCCCTCCTTGTTTCCACCCACGCCCTAAATCCTTAAACTGGATTAGGAGCCTGGCCTGGGCCTCCATGGCCCCCTGTACTGCCCCCTCTCAGAGCACCACCACACTAACTGTAACTACTGAGTCTGCACTGTCTCCCCCACCAGACAGCTCCTTGAGGGGACATGGCCCAAGCTTGAGTCACCTCTTTGCCCTGGTCACCTCCATGCCCTGTATAGCGCCTAGCCCTGAGAGAAGGGCCAAGACATGTTCACTGAACCCAACCATGCAGTGAGGGGCCTGGGCTCAGCCACTCTGGGCTTTGGACTCTGCATCAGAACAGGGGCCAGCACTCAGGCAACAGGAGTGCGTCTGTCTGCAGGCCCAGGCCTGGCTGCCGCCTGCCCGCCTGTCCGGCTCCACGTCGATCCCCTAATTACACTCTAACAGCATCTCTGACTGGATGGTGCTCCAAGAGCCTCTCATTATGAGGCCTGGGCCTTAGCAGAAACACAGGGCTCTGCCTTCCATCCTGCATCCCCAAAATTACATCCTCCTGGGGAATTCCAGGCCTGGCCAGAGCACCAGCAGTCTGCTGCCCCAGATTAGACCCCTACCTGATCAGAAGCTGAGCCCATCCCCAGCTATATCACTAGGGGCAGCCCCACCTGGGAAATGGGAGTGATTAAGACTGTGGGCTTCCACTTATCCAGAGCTGCTCAGTGCCAGGCCCCATGCCGGGCTCTCTGCACGAGTCCCTAATCGAACATTGCCACAACTCTGAGTGCCAGGTAGCATCAGCAGGCCCACCTGAGAGGTGTGGATGCTCAGGCTCAGAGAGAGGTCTCCTGACCTGTGTGGAGGAGCAGGGACCCGACCCCCCAGTGGCCACTCCAACAGCAGGCCCGAAGGGGTCCCAGCCCCTTGGCCAAAGGCTGACCTCATACCCCGCCTGCCCTGGTGCCTACCCAGCTGCCTTGGTGGCCCTCAAGGGAACTTTGCCCCACTCCCTGTCCTTGCCAGTGTCTCACTGCCCTGTCAGCCTGAACTTCTCCTCACCGACCCCAACACCCCACTCCTAGGCCCTCCGACCACCCCCACCCTTCCTTCAGGCTCTTGGCCCCCTGCAGGGCCCCAGGAGGACTGGCCCTTCTGAGTGTGATCCCTGCCGTCTCTCAGCATGTGCCTCCCAGCTGGTCTAGCCACAAAAGTCCAAACCTTGTGTGATCTGAATCCCAATGCCTTACTCATTCATTTGCTCACACTTGTCGATTCTCTCCATGAATATTTAGGTAGGTCTCCTGTACAACAGGCCTTTCCACAGGACCAGCCCGCTCCTCGCCTGTGCCTCTGTTGCTGCTCTGCTCTCACAGGGTGGCTGGTCAACAGCACGCTGGGTATGAACACAGGGCATGGCTCTGAAAGAAGCTGCCCTGCTTTGAGTTTACATGCAGGCAAGCAGCCAGGATGGTCTGGTTTTCTGGAAAGCTGGAATTGGAAAGGACCTTGGAGAGCATCTAGACGAGCCTCTCCTTCTCCACTGAGGAGGCTGAAGCTCACAGGACAGCGATTACCCTGAGTCATGCAGCAGTCAGCACAGGTCCAAACATAACCTTTTGACTCCCAACGCCCCGGCTCTCGAGCTCAGCGTTCTTTCTGTCACATCAGGAGGCGGCACACAAGGCACTGCTGCCCTTGTTCGGAGGCTGTCAACTGGCCATTAAGCTCACCCATTCAAGCACTCACACTCATTCTATAAACCTTTGCTGAGTACCGCTTGTGTGTAGGCCCTGTGCTGAGGCTGCGAGCAGGGCAGCTGGGGCGCCCACCCCTCACAGGTGGATTCTCAGCTGAGACCAAGTCCATTGCCATGGCTGCGCACTGGTGGGCAGGCACGGTGTACACAGACAGAAGGATGGGTGGACGGAGAGCTGAGGCTGTGGCTGGCTCCTGGCACCCCAGATAAGAGCAGAGGAGGTGGGTTGGGCCTGCCTTCTTGGAAAGCAGGGATGGACATCAGCCTCTCTTCAGGCCCCCAGCCCTGGGGCCTGGACCCATCCTGGCACTGGGAGCCCCTGGAAAGCTGCCTCTTTGGGATGGGAGGGAGCCTGTCTGACAGCTGTGAGGACCATGCGGCAGTCTGTGCAGACACGCATGGACAAACATTTGCAGAGCTGCGGACTGCCAGTCCTCCTCCTGAGGGAGGGTCAGCATGGCTGAGGTGGGGCAGGCCTGGTTTCACACATCCAGTCCTGCCAGTTCTAAGGTGTGTGGCCCTGGGACTTGCTCAGTTTCCTCCTCTGTGAAGCAGGAGACTAAAATGCTCTTTTGTAAGATCATTAAAGGGCAGTAAAGGGGTGATGGCTCCAGCTAAGGCTCAGGACACAGACGCAGACGGTGCTCAGCACAGGCTGGCCTGTGCCCCCGCCCCCACTGGCTGGCTCAGCAGTGCTGGTCCCTTCAGAGCCGCTCCTGACCTGGCCCTGCCTCCTCTGCTCCCTCCCAGGGCTGACCCTCCCTCCTCTCCCTGCCTCCTGAAGTTCCCCAGATGATCACTAGGCGTCACCACAAGCACGTGAGGCCTCTGTGAGGCGCAGGCTGCTGGGGCCAGAGGCCTGGGGAGGCCCAAATTTAAACTCCGCTGAGGCCCGGGGGGCTGGAGGCGTCCGTCCCTCCCCAGGGCTGTCAGATCTGGGTTTCAGATAAACAACAGGTGCTTCCTGAGTATAAGTATGTCCCAAAAGTTGCATGGGTCACACTTGTATTTTAAAAAAAATTCGTCACTTATCTGAAATCCAAACTTAAATGAGTGTCCTGTATTTTATCCAGCTACCCTATCCCTCCCTCCACAGGGACCCTAAAGGAAGCCATGGGGGGCAGACAACTCACACAGGCTCTAGGCCACGGTCTGGCTGTGACCAGGGAACAAGTCTGTTTCTCCTGTCTTATGGGTGATCAGACAGAGGGAGCCCAGGTGCAGCAGGGGCCGACGTGTCTGCCTCATGAGTGTTCGCACAACAGCCCTCGGGGATCCGGAAGGAGAAGCTAACAAGAACTGAGAACACACGAGCAAAAGATTCTCCGAGGACACGAACAGCTCCCTGGCGCCACACCGGTGCCTCTCCCCTCTGTCCACCAGGCGCTGTGGGAAAGAGCACGGGCTCTCGACCTGCAATGCCCTGGGCTCTGACCTGGCTCCGGCCCAAACCAGCTGTGCTGCTGCCCTCCCTGCCCCTCGTTCTCTCCTTTGCACAACAGACTGGCAGCTGTTACTTCCCAGGGTCCTGTGACGATTAAAGGGGACCAAGGGCTTGGTACACAGTAGGAACTCAATAAATGTTGAGTACCTTTCCCTTTCCGGAGAGCTCGTGTCAGCGGCAGGTACAACCACCTCTGGGAACTTATGCCGATCCCCACTGTTTATTCTAACTCCAACAGGCTGCTGAGTCGTCACTTCATTCGTAAGCAAGCTTGAGGGCACACACCGCGTCAGCTACTGCGACAGGCCCTGGGGAACACGGGGTCAGGGTTTGAGGCAGCAGGGAAGAAAGGCATTCCAGCTGAGGAGTCAGCTCACGCAGAGGCACGGGGGCATGAGTCCGAGGCGGGGTCTTGGGACTTCTCACCAACTTGGGCTATCCTGCCGGAGAGGCCTCGGCAGACCTGCAGGTTGGATGCAGCTGCGGGAGCAGCCCTGGTGCCACCAGTGGCAGGGGCACCAGCCAAACCACAGCACCCAGGCAAGGCCTCCTGGCGCTGTGCAAGCTGCTCAGCACCGGCACGGGGTTTCACCACCACAGTCTGGGCATCATCTCCCTTGGCGAGGAGGCCAATCCCCTTTGCGTCCATTCAGCACATCTCCTCTGCACCCTGCCCCGTGTTGGATCCAGGCCCCTAAGAGAGAGCTGAGCCACCAGGAGCCACGCAGTGCACTATGCAGAGGGAGATGTGCCTGCCTAAGAGTCAGAGATGGCTTCACAGAGCAGGGGAAAGCGAGCTGGGTTTTGAAAGACGATGAAGAGTTCTTCAGGGAGTGAGGGGAATGGGGACTCGCATTCGAGGCGGAGGAAATAGCACACGCCAAGGGCCACAGTGGGTGAAGGCACATGTCACAGGGCTCCCTGGTCCCAGGGAGCACAGATGGCAGGTTGGGAGGTGCTGCACTGTGGGAGGCATTGGGAGGCAGTGAAGGCAGAGGTTCTGGTGCAAGAGAGACCGAGTTTGTGTGGCTGCTCACGACACGTGCAGACAGCATGGAGAGGAGCCCGGGGAAGGTCCTGAGTGGGGAAGGACAGGGCGAGAGGGCTGGGTAGGGCAGTGGCTGGCTGCCGTCAGCAGGCCAGCTGGGATAGCGAGACCTGGGAGGCAGCTGCTGCACTAACTCAGTAAAAGGGCAGCAGCCTGGCCCCAGGCGGAGGTGGAGAGCAGGGCCGCTGGGCCACAGGGGGCTCCAGGCTGCAACGCAACCCCTGCTCCTGCCTCCTCCATCCGTTTGTTCCTTCAGTATCTTTGGTCCTAGGAGTTGGTTAGACCTGGGTTCAAATCTTGACTATGCTACTTACTCACTATGGACAAATCTCTTTGATTCTCAGCCTTCATTTTCTCACCTGCAAAATGGGGATAACAGTAGCTACATAACAGATTGTTCTCAGGACCTGATTACTAGTGTCAAAATCTGGGCACAGTGCTTGGCACATGGTGATGTCCAGTGACAGCTGAGAGTTTTACTGACCCCAGGGCCAGGCACTCCACTAGGGCCATGGTGTGTATATATTCTCTCATTTTAATCCTCATGGACAATTCTATAATGAAAGATATTAACATTTGCCCCATTTGACAGGTAAGAGACTCCAGGACTTGTAGCCTAGAAGGGAGCCAGCTACCTCTTGGTCTGGTGCTCACTTTCTGCCCTGCAGTGTCCACTCTGGGAGGACTAAGGCTTCTGTGGCATAGGGGAAATGCTTGCAGTGAGGACCAGGGGTCCTGGGCAGGGCTGCCTGGCTGGAGGCCAGGCCAGGAGAAGGGCGTGAAGCTGGGCTCACCAGCCAAAGGAGTTGTTTATGGGGTGGGAGGCTCATAAAAAATAATGGGCTGGATTTATTGTCCCCGCCATGAGGGCCGTTCCAGACTGCACAGGGCCGGGACAGGCCTTCTCCAGCAGCACCATAAATCTTCCCACTAAATGAGAGAGCTGTTTATTCTCCTGCCCACCTGGCGTGCAGCAGGCGGGCAACGAGGAGAACCTGCACACCACGAGTCCCGCCCCTGCACTCCAGCTTGGCTGGTCTGCCCCAGAGAGCAGCCGAACACAGGGGGCAGCCCTGAGGCTGGGGTGGGATTCTCAGGTGTGGCCATACCATCTCCCCTCATTTAAAACAACAAGTTCCCAGCCACATGCACCCACAGGGTCTAGCACCCAGCCAATGACAGAAAGTCCCTCAGGTCAAGGCCGGGCCCAGATCCCACGATGTGGGAATCAGACCTGGGGGCCGTCATGAGGACGCCCGCCAGGAGCACTGATAGGATCCTGAGCCCTCTGTGGCTGCTCGGGAGGGACTGTGGCTCTGTCCACAGGCTCGTTTATCTGAGTCTGGAGGAGGGTGGAACTAGCTTTGGCATCAGAAATCTGCCCCCCAATGCCGAGCACTGCCCCCCAGCGAGGCCCGGCTTAGTTCCCCTCCTGCGATGGGGATGGCAGTGCTCACCCGCAGTACTTCCCAGGGTAGTGGAGATTGTCACAGTGATCCTGAATGGGGATGGGTCTGGTGAGGACACCTGCTGGCTGAGAGGGGGAGGGCAGGGGTGCGGGGTGAAGGACAGTGTCCAGTCTGCCTGCAGGCCAAGGGCAAGTGAGACCAGGAGCAACAGGATGTGAGACAAAGACCGGAGGAGGTCAAGGATCAGCCTGGAGGAGCGTGGGGAAGGCCCAGGGCCAAGGCTGGGACGGGGCAGAGGGCTGCTGCCCCCGGAGGCTGCTCCTGCAGTGAGACCCTCTGGCCCTCTGCCCTGACGCAAGTCCAGGGGTCTGCACCGGAACACTCCCCAGTGCCCTTTGCCACGGGGCCCCAGCCGGTCCTGAGGTGGCGTGGGCTTTGAGCAGAGGGCTCAGGTCCCAAGGGCATGGCATGCGTGGCCTCCTTTAAGGCTCTGGCACAGCTGGCTCGAGTGGGTGTGGCCTGTGGGGCCCTGCTCCACCCACTCAGGAGTCTGGTTGGAAGGAAGCCCCCCACTCAGCAGGCACGCAGTCTTTGCTGAGGGAGCGAGGCAGCACCTCCCACCTCCCACCTCCCACCTCCCACAGCCCCGGGACCCCTCTGCCGGCGCCTTCCACACACTGTCCAGGCAGCACCTGTCTTCCGGCGGTCTGCGGGTTCTGGGAGGACCTGACCTGGCACAGAGGTGGGCTTCAGAGGGCTGCCCACCGAGTGGGATGGAGGAGCCCAGCCTGGTCACATGGTCCTTGAGCGCAGCATGGATGGCAGAGTGCTGCTGTCCCCAAGCCCTGGGGACACATGCAGGGAGACCAGAAACTCCACTCAAGTGTCCCAAGCCCCTGACCAAGCCCCAGATTTCTGAGCTTTTCTTCATGCCGGTCAACTCTCAGTGGTTTACTCAGGCCCCAGGGGGGTTCAGGCCTGGGCCAGCTGACCAGGCGAGAGAGGGTGGGCACCTGCACTGCGCACAGCTGCTCCCGGACACCTGTCATGGCACTGGGTGCCGGCGCCGAGCAAGACCTGTACTTTCAGCCTCATGAAAAGCAGAGCCTGCTTTGAGCCTCCAGCCTCCACTGCAGGGCTCCTTATTCTGAAAAGAACAAGGCCCCGCCTTGTCCAGAGCCAATCGGCACTGAAACAGTCCACCCCTACGTGATGCCGGCGACAGGCCCCTCCAAAGCGTAAACCAGAGGCAGACAGGGCCCTGCAGAAAGTCCTGCCGGCCCCACCTCTCACCTTCCCCCAGCCATGCTCCTGTCACCTTCCCCTCAGCCATCCTCCTGTCACCTTCCCCT